>NW_028187133.1:2235908-2251070 GCF_003343005.1 Rhea americana | reverse complement strand
CGCCCGGCGCCGCCGCAGGGCCCTTTGCTGCCGCAGCGCCGGCCGGTAGCGGGAGTGGCCCGCGCCGAGGCTCCCTTCCTTTCAAGAATGAGTGGCTGGGGGAGCTGGTGCGTGCTTTGGGGATTATATATTATTTGGCACCTCACCTCTCCCATTACCCAAGTGGTTCAAAACGTCTCTGAAGAGGAGCTGCCCTGCAAATSGGCGGGAATCACCACGTTGCCCTTTCATCAGGGTCCAGACAAGCACCACCTACACCCACAGCAGCCCTTTTCCTGTTTCAGTTGGTGCCACTTCTATACAAGTATTGGCACTAGTTACCCACGGGGCTTCTCTCTTCCCTGGCACTTTGGATAACACACGCTACAAGGCATTGCAAGGGAATAATAGATTGAGTCCTACAACTGCAAGGCAATGCCCAGATGGCCACCTTGAATAAATTCCTGCTCATCCTCTTGCACTTCTTTTCCTAGGTGAAAAGACAAGGCCGAATGACTTCTGCAAACCCTGGCTGCAGTGATTGCTGTTCCCAGGAGTCAAGTTCAGGYTGCTGGGACCACTTTTCCCTTGCACCAGTAAGTGCATGACTTCCAAGKATGGAGAAGTGCTACTAAAGCCAGGAGCTGGTGTCCTTCACAGCCCTTACACAGACTGATGAACCCACACACTCAAGCGAGCCCATGACAACACGCTGCTGCGCAACACTCAATTCCTAATGGTGAATGACTAACAACTGGGTAAGCAAGCCTATCAGAGGCAAAGTGCTAGGGTTGAAGACTCTGGAACTATCCTCTAAATGTTTTTTGTTCACAAGTTGTACCTAGGTGATACAGATGAAATTATTCAGGATTTGGACCTCTGTGGATTCCCAAACTGTGCCAGGCTGCTGACACTGTGTCTTCTATTTTTGTCAGGGCTCATAAACCACTCAGGCTTCAATGGATGGTCTTATAATGCTCATGTTTTCCATAAATTGGATCTCAGCATCAGTGAGATATTGGTAGCTTCTCTGAAAGAAGAGACAGGACCTTTCACGGTTTTCAGGTCCCTGTCTAAACTGTGGGAGGGAGTGCACCCCTCTATGCATCTGGGGCAGGAGGCCCTATCCTAACTACAGCAGTGCTCGCACACAGTCTGACCATGCCTTTTCCACACTGATTAGGTGTCTCACTGCCAAAACCTGGCAGGCCTCCCTCTTACAAACAGGCAATGATGTTCCAGGCACCACCAACGTTATGGGTTCCTACCATGCCTTCCCACATTACCTCCATAACAATGCAGGAGAGGCTTTTTGGCCAGCAAACAACAGTGAGGACAGTGGCTCACTGTCCATGGCCAGCCCTCCATGTCTGTGGCAAGCAGCCAGGACACCCAGGACACCACACATTTCTAGGGTTCCCTGACTGACGAGGCCTATAACCATGGTGAGTGTCTTAGAGTGAACTGACTGGGACAGGGGGACTGTGCTTAACAAAATTCAACACCTTTCCCAGTTCAGTGCTAAGACGAATGAAAGGAATCATATTAGCATCTGTCTGTGCCATCCTGCACCTGTACTGTCACGGGCAAAAGAGCGTGAGACAGTTTTCTTACTCTTCTGCTTTCCTTTCCACTTGGCCATTTAATTCCTTCACTCCCACTGCTGCTTAATACACCCATCTGTTCTGGGCAAAGCTAGCCTACATCATGCATATATAACTTGTGTGCACGTGTGCTTTTTCCTCTTTCCTGGGTACGTCCTAGTAGCTTTGCCAGGTACCTCTCCCTCCATCTCCCTTCCTGAGTGGTGACTGCTKCTGGCATTTCCCAGTCTCACAGCCACGAAGCCCAAGCCCCCTTCCTTCTCTCCTTTCTCAGCTCAYGATGCTGCATCTTACAGAGCTCACAGGCAGAGCGACAACCCCGTTGCTTTTCCCACACCCTTCTCTGAGTGCTCAGGCTGCTGCTACCAGAGCTCGCAGCAAGCAAATCCCTTCCCATCAGCAGAGGAGAGCTCTGCGCTCCGAGCCCTTGCCCAGCTACCCTGCCCTTCTGCTGAAGGCAGCTTGAGAAGGGCTAGGAAGGYGGGAGGCCAGCTCACACCCCTCCTTGGTCTTCAGCAAGGAAATCCCCATGCATGCGGTGGGCAACATAGGGTCTGCTCAGCCCTCGAGAGACAGCACCCATCCTCCTGCCTTAACCTTTCATTCAAGTGTCTCTCTACCTCAGAGAGATCTCAGTCCATGTCCAAGTCTCCCTGGCAGCCTGCCTCCCCACCTCATGCTCGCTCCCTGAAGCCATTAATGGACAGGTAAATGCAAAGCTGTCTGCACGTCTCCCTCTACCAGTAAACTGGAAGCTACAATTCCCGTCCAACCGCAGTTCCCAGTGGACAGTCTTTCTTTGATTTCCCTTCCCTCACCATGGGTGAGAGAACATTGGGTCTATGCCAAGCTGTCTGCCCATTTTCCATCTCCCAAAAAGGACCACAGACTGTCACTCAGAAGTACTGTGCCCTACCCACTTCATGACAGGCAAACAGCATTTCCATGTCTCACAGATGCATGTCTGTGAGGGTCCCAGAGGGCCTTGTCCTCMTGTGAAAGAACATATGTGGAAAATGGCTTTAGTTAGGTAATATGACCCTCATTAGGATGATAAAAGCAGGTTATCATAAAATCATAGAATCAGTAAGGTTGGAAGGGACCTCTGGAGATCATCTAGTCCAACCTCCCCRCTCAGCAGGGTCACCTAGAGCATGGTAAACAGGGATGCATCCAGGCAGGCCTTGAAGATCTCCAGAGAAGGAGACTCCACAACCTCTCTGGGCAACCTGGGCCAGTGCTGCGTCACTCGCACAGGGAAGAAATTCCCCCTCACGGTCAGGMGGAACTTCCTGTGCTTCAGTTTCTGCCCATTGCCTCTTGTCCTGTCACATGGGATAACTGAAAAGAGTTTGTCCCCGTCCCCTTGACACCCTCCCTTCAGGTACTTGTACACATTGATAAGATCCCCCCTCAGTCTTCTCTTCCCCAGGCTGAAGAGGCCCAGCTCTCACAGCTGTTCCTCATAGGGCAGGTGCTCCAGCCCTCTGATCATCTTTGTAGCCCTACGCTGGACTCTCTCCAGTAGCTCCATGTCTCCCTTGAGGTTAAGGAAGAGAACACTATGCAGATTGCAATTCCTATTCCATTAGAACMGGAACAGAAGCGGCAGCTTTCACTGGACTAGATCCCTCTATCATAGAGGGTCAGAGGTGCCCACTGGGTCTTGGAGGATGCACCTGGCTCCTTACATGGGTCTCCTCACATAGGAGTGCACAGACAGGGAGGAAGGACCTACCTGTTGTTCCTTATTGCACRTTCAAGGCAGGTAATGGAAGAAGCAAAATGTGCATAGAAAAGACTGTTAATATAGGGGATTCTAATTTACATTTTTTATTTACTTGAGATGCTGTATTTCTAGGGGATAAGCCTGGGCCTTTTAGAAAATTCTTGACCCTCCCCAAGAATGCTTCAGTATAGGAGGGAAGAAAGGCATGTAGTATTCATTGTTTGTCTAAACTTTTTTTTTCTTATGGGGAGGAAGCAAAGTGACAAAGCCTCTATGTTAGGTTGGTTCACAGGATCCCAAAGCAGGGACCTCTGAGAATATCCAAAAGGCTGTACTTACAGGTGAAGCTCTGCTTCAGCTATGGGGAGTTTWGCATTCAGCATTTGTGGACCTTATCTGAGCCATGGGGAACCCTTTTTCATAGRRTCACAGAATGGTAAGGTTGGAAGGGACCTCTGGAGGGGRRCATCTAGTCCAACCTTCAGCATTGCCCATATGGGGATTGAACCCTTGACCCTGGCATTAGCAGCACCACGCTCTAACCAACTGAGCTAAACCTGCCCAATTTTTCCAAAAAGAGGTACTTGCAAAAGCTATGCCAAAAAGCCATTGATTCAGCTTATGGGAAAATAAGCTTTGTATGGTAGGACACAAACAAAGCAGACACAGATGTGTGTGTGCATGTGAGGGTGTTTTGGGGTGGGGGAAGGGTCCGTGCATGCATGTGTGTCTGTCAGGAAGGAGGGGGAATGCACTGCACAGCTTCTCTGTGAGGGAGGACATGTGTTCTCCCAAAGGGAATAGACACCTGGTTTAGGAAACTGTGGGTTACGGATGCGCAAGGGTCCCATCTGCAAGGTTCCCTGGTCTCGTGCTCGAGGTTCTCATGCCCTCTGCCACTGCCACTTTCAGGATCTGAGACCAGCTGGTTTTCCTGATGCTGAGTGTGCTTGTCTCAAGACACTGTGGGCACGGCTGTACCGATGATCGATCAGTTCATGTGTTTCACAGGCAAGGTAARCATTTTTAAGAGATCCCAACTTGCCTCCTCCCACTATCCTTTCAGGCTTTCAGAAAACCCATACCTGTGTACAAGCTTACATTCACACAGTTCAGCCAAGGGACAAATCTAGATTCAAACATAACTTCACACAYGCATTTAACATGTAGCCCCTTTTGAGGGCTGCTGAGCAGCAGCAGGTATCTGTGAATAAACAAGGCAGTAAGTGTCCATGTTATACACACACAGAGATGCAGTTCAGGCAAAGTAAGTGCAAATGGGAAAGAAAGAAAAAAWTAATGCTGCTGTTGTCTGGCTATCTAGACATAGCAAAGGATCGAAAGATACATACATAAGAATTCCTTAAAAAGGAATTCTTTGTTTCCCATCCTGGCTTTGATGACATATTTGGAAAACTGATTAGCTGAGCAATGAAGTGACGTATATCTCGGTTGGTGATGCTGCAGCTCGACTGCTCTCAGTGAASTTTTGATGATGCTTTGTTTCTTGGGAATCTGTTCAGAAACACCATAATCWTATATGCATAAACTTTGCATTTAATAGGATCCACAGTGACGTCTGAAAAATTAGAGTAATAAATCAGTGTTCTCAATCAGAATTAGTTCTTGTATGACTTAAATCCACCAGTGATCWCCTAGGCTTCACTAGTATGAAGACTTCACGAATAAGACTTTTCTCTGTTTATCTTACTCAAGAAATGGGATAGGCAGATAAGTCTTGTTYGCCCTTAGCCTAATCAGGTTAGAAGTTACATGTGAAAGTAGATGTGGATACAGCCTTCAGTAGCTCATTGTTTTACCTGTATGATATTTATTCACTCACGAAAACTCTTCTACTTATTGTTCTAATTTTTCTAATATTCTTAAATTATGAAAATGGTGATTTTTGATCAATTCTTTACCAATAATATTTTATATTATTACCTAGACACTGAGTATTTACAGGAAGAAAAAATAACATTCTTAGGTAAACCATACAAAAAGGTATAGTACCCAGTGCAAAGCGTCTTACTGAAGGTATCCTGTATGAAATAGAAGTCATTTTGAAGTCTCTGCTACATTCCCATCTTGCTTCAGACAGTCAGAAACTGTGTCACCCCTTCCCACATTATGAAAGCTCTCCAAATCTTTCTTTGTGTCTGGATTTTGTGGTTTCAAATGAAATTTCTGGTTACTCTACAAACAAGTTRCAGTAGCCAAGTCTATGTGGACAGAAAACTGTTTTCTTTTAGAAATCCCAAGAGTTATATTAAACTAAACCCATATTAGCTAAATATGTTTTAGATTCATGCTTTACTGATTGACTTTTGAAAAAGTAYTTCCCTATGCCTATTTTTTCCCCTGATACAGGAATCACATTCTGTAGCTGTTACTCTTCCTTGCTCAAGCAAAATTTTTATTTTGCCATTTTTACCTCAGGAACRTTTTAAAGGACTAAATATTACAAAGAGAGATAGGAACATACTTTTACTGTTTTAACTAAACAAACATTTGGAGCRTAAAGATGCACATTAATATACAGTTCTTCATTATAGATCTGGTTCTGTAAAGACTTTCACACTGGTGGCTTTACTGAGAAGAATCACATGGTGGGTGTATTAGTGTTTGCAGGGCATAATTTTGAGGATGTGAGTAATGGAAGTGGCATGACTCATCATTGTAGAAATCATATAAAGGTCAATTCTCCAAAGACCCATCTCACCAGCCATAAACTGTCCTTCTCTATCTCCCCCTTCCCTCACAGCAACAACCCATGGCCCTCTCCCATGCCCTTTTTGTACGGGACAAATGAACACATGAAATGGTGGGGAACTGAAAGACAGGTCATGAAACAACATCTCTCAAATTCATATTWGTGTTACACCGTGATTAAAAAAGACATTTATTTAGATTATTTCCAATGCAATACAGTGTTTAGGTAGCATAATTTAGAGATATTTATATAAGCTACTCTGTCACCAGCAATCTTATGTAAAATAGTGACATTTTAATCATCTACCTCAGGAGACTCGGCTGATTAATGGTCGATCTTAGCCTTTTGCACTAGCTTCAAACATGGGTTCTAGTTTACAGATTCAGACTGCCTAAATGATCAGTGAAATTCTTTACTTTTGGCCAGGCTTTCAATCAGCAAGAAACAGTAGGAAGCCAGCCTATTTCTAACCAGTATGTTCAGAGATAAATGTTGATGAGCTGGATTTATATGTGGTATGACAGATAATTTTCATGGGACCAATTCCCTCTTGGTAAATAACATTTCTACTGACCTCAACAGATGCCTAATAAAGGAAGCTTACTTATACTTCTGGTAAATATATGCTTGCCTGTGAATGGCAATATTTAGTAAGAGGTTAAGCTCTATTCAGGACATCAGCGTTACACCTTGAACTCCAGTGAGGCTCCTACATTAGTCCAGTGCATTTTTGACAGATACCACTTTAAGTGATATATGAAAATCCAGTAGCTACAGGAGCTGTAGTAATCATGCCATTTGGAATTTATGCTGTAAAATTAACATTTACTCAAATCTGTTGTCAGCAAGCACACCACATTCTTAAATCATCTCTGGAAGATCAGATTATTCTTTAAGGGATAGAAGTTTGACAACTTTATTGTGTACAAGCATTTTTGTATTCTGCATCACTTTTCCAAAAATTTTCTTTGGTTTACCATATTGGCATAGTCAACATGGCAAAATGAATTCTGTATATCATGGGAGAGCAGGGACTGGGGCTGGGAAAAGACAAACTAGAGCTAATGCATGAGAAAAACAACTGGAAAATAGTAGTTGGAGCCCAGGATTTGCAGAACAGAAGTTTCCACGATCCCTGTCATCTAAGCCATTGCTTAAAAATGCTTGATGTTTGGAAAGCTGTATTTCTGTGGTTAAAGCGATGGCCTTCATAATTTAATGATGATAATGCAGGCACTCTGTGCCGTGGATACAGGCACCTAAGGTAGGTGTCCACTTCAGGAACCTTTGGCTTTCTACACAAAAACCAAAGGGGAAGACTTCTCCAGGATATGACTAAGAACAATTAGATTAGGATCTTATCCTTTATTAACACTATAAGCAGCTCAAATATGGAAGTTTCAAAATGCGAACAACCCTCATGGATGAAATAGGTCTTTCAAAAATATGGCAGAACATTTAATTTTTAATAACAGTGGTAATTAATACAGGAGAAGATGAGTACTTAAAGTGCATAGAAACTTTTCAATTTGGAAAAGAAAAGGATTAAGTCCTTTGGGTTTTGAAGATTTTACAGAAATCGTAGAGATTTCTATTCACAAAAGAGTGCATAAGAGCTAGTCCCTCTCCCCCCCACCCCTTGCTGTGTAATCGTGTACTAATTCAGTGGGCCCACTTAAACTTTTAGAACTTTTCCCAATGTGACAGTCAGCATGATTTAGAACACAGAATCTGGCCCAACATTTATTTTTCCCATATACTCAGGACCTATGGAAAGTTCTCTCAGTTAAGATCACTCTGATATGCTGCTCCCCACTACCACCACCCCCACACAAACACACACAAAAATGAGATTTATTACAGCCAGAAGCATTAGGATTCTGCTAGGTGGCACTGCATGAGTTGATAATTAACTTACAGCAGTTCGATAATATGCCAGCTGCAAATCTGATTTTGATATTCTAAGTTATATAAGAATCAGTCCAGGAAGCACCTCCACAGAGAAAGTATTTCACTCTAGCAGGGAGTTTCTGTGTTGTTGTTTTGCATATAAGGAGAATGAGAAGGAAGGTCAGTCCCACCCCCAAATGCTAGAGGCTCTACTTGCAGTATCCTAACAAATTCTTTGATTTCCATCCACAACTGTTAGAGTTGCCAACTTCTGTAAGGAGGGTGGAGGAGAAAGTGTCACCAGCAAGTTAGAAAAGCCTAAGATTGCTGACTTAGCATATTCTTGAAGAGAAATTTAACTTTTAACTTTTGAGACTTTAAACAGCATTTAAAAAGTGTTTTTAACTGTTAGTCCTCTTTTAAAGATCTTACTTTTTTAGATACTTCTCAATATGAAGAGGCTATAACTTTAAGAATTGCCTTATCTGTCATCTTTATTCTAAGCAGAAGGATGTGCAGAAAGGCACTTGATGGAGCAATTCCTGTATAGTTCTGTTCAAGAAATAGTCCAAGCGTGGCAAACTGCTGTGCTGCCTGTGGCAYCAGTAATGCAAAGGAAGAGATGCCCAGGGGCTCCAAAGCCAGAAAGAAAAGTCATTTCCTAAATGGTTTGATAGGAATTTTATGACTTCCTGCTGAAGAAAGCATATAAAATGCATATAAAAAGATGGTCTGAAGTTATAAGCAATGAGCAGAAACTAGCATGGAAACTTCATGGAAACACTCCCCCCCACCCCCCCCCCACCGGGAAACATGCGAGGTTGCCAGTGTAGTGGGAGAATACTGAAGGCCTTAAAGGAAATCTCTCAAAAATTTCACTGATCAGATGAGAGAAAAGTTGTCTCCTTAGCTGGCTCCAAGCCACAGTATATTACAGTGAGGAGTCATTAAATGATAGAACTGCATACACTGAGGAATTTCACCTTATAGGAAAAGAAAAATCTGGCAATACTGTAGGACCGGTAGCAGCTTTTGGAAGGATCTTGGCAATGTCAGAGCTTCTAGGATTCCTGGAGCACTTCTCCACAGACATCCAGGGCTGCGAGGTGACTAGCCAGGTTACTGACCTTCAGAAAACAAACTGTGCTCATGGGGTTGGGCTTAAGAAAGTGTGCTTAGTGTTACTCCTCTGCTACTATAGACAAGAATTTCTAATCAAGGTGTTTGGGTAATGGATTTCATCCAAGTCATAAGAATTCCCAGGCCACTAATAGAACAAGCTTATTCCTGGATATATGGGTGTTTGATATAGGTAGGAAAACCTGTGATCTCTTGAAGCAATGGTTTTGCTTATAGGCGACAAAGAGGACATTCTCATTAATCTCCTTTGGAGCAATGGCTCATAATACAGTTAGAAAATAAATCTTCATACAAAAGCATCTTCAAAGTTAAGAACCACTGTTTGAAACTGGGACTGCTGTTTTGCAGAACTTCAGTTCAAGCTAGATGATGAATAGAGTTTTAAAAGAAAGGAATGACCAGGAGAAAGTGCAGCTAAAGAAAAAAAAAAAATCAAACTAGGAGGAGAGTGACAGTGGAGCTGGAGCTTCTGAGCTTCTAAGAAAGATAGAAGTCAAAGGCTGTGAAGCAACCCAGGAGTCAAGTCTAGGAATTGGCTCAACAGAAAGATCCATAGAAAGTAATGAAAGTAAGTGAAGAGAGTAACTTTTTTTGTACTTTGTGTTCTCCAAGTGTAATGAATAGCTTGTACATATGATCAGGAGTAGCAGTGAAGCATAACTCATGGAATATTCCTGGAAGGCAGCCCTTTCCCCGCACTGGATTTTCTAGCACATCACGTAGTAGTTAAAAAAATAAATAAATTTCATGCTAGAAGATACCTTGAAGCAGCAATCAACGTGATCTTCCCCAGTTGTAACTGTATTAAAAGTGTGACAGAGACATGAAGGGATATAAAGATTTCTGTTTAAAGAAGACTTCATACACAGAGAAGTCAAGATCACCATCTTACTATACACAAGACACTTTGGATACAAAGGAAGGAGCAAAATATATTCATAGTTTTGTTCTTCCAATATATGGATATTCTCCAAGTCAAGTATCATTCCAGGACAGAAGAGGGGAAGGGGGGGTATTTTATCATAACCTATGGATTGCTTCAGTGTTGCAGAATGCCTTTTAGGCTCCTGAGTGCACCAGGGACATTTCAGATATTTGTAAAGACTATAACTCAAGTCCTGAGGAGCAAAATCATCCTCACATACTTAGATGACTTCATCTGTTCCCATAAAACATGGGTGGAACATCTGGTAGAAGTGGAAAGGACTCCAAAACTTTAAGAGCCAGGGCTTAAATTTGTAAGAAATAATGCTCATTTATGAAGAATAACACTATTTTCCTGGGACAAAAAGTCAGCGATGGTGGGCTGGAGTCTTGAGGCCAAAAACACAGGAAGTTAAAATAACGGAAAGTTCCTGTGTATGTGAGGAGGTGCACATACTTCTACAGGAGCTTTTTATGATTTTTTTTCTTTTCTGCAGAGTAGAAAATACAAGCTACTCTTCTGGACCAAGAACTGTTCAAAAGATTAATCCTGAAGGAGGACTGGACTTCTGGCTGTGCTAGAAGCATCCCAACTGCTTGCCATAAACCTATGATAACTCCAAGGCTTTTTGACWTTTTTTTCAAAGTACAAGCTTAATAAAAAGTGGTTGAGTTTAAAGGGTATAGGACAGACACTGCCAGAGGCCAAGAATTAAAGGACAGGGGCCACAAGAGTTCATTTGTTTCATTACTGTGGAGATTCTCCAGTTTTATCATCTATATATTCACTAAGTACAGAACTCGTGTACATAGACCCCCGATCCTGGCAGTGACTCCAGGGACGATTGTGAACACACAGTCTGCCTAAATACGCATTCAAAGAACACCACAACACTGGAAAGTGAAAAACGGTTGTTGATATTTTCAGCTAAAGACCTAGTGAGAATAGCCTCATCCTGAGCTTGGGATGACTTCTAGGAAGCATGCTGAAAGACCTAACGAAGAACAGTTCAAGAGGGATTAGTCTGATACCAGCTGCTGGGTTTTTTTTTTAGGTCAATAGGATGACTTAGCCCATCAAAGGGTAGAAAGGAGGCTCTGGCCAGCAGGCCACTTAGCACACATGTACAGCCATTGAGATCAAGGTATAGTTGGATGGTATRTAATGAACCTGCACAGACTGAGCAATAAATGACTGTTTCTGAATCTTATGAGTCTTTGGCTTCCTAATAATTTACAGTGGGGTCTCACATAAGAGTCCTGGGGGTGGGAGCCTCGCTTTGGGATACTGCCAAGCCTTTGCCACATCAAATTTCCAGGAGTGACAATGCTTAGGAGTAGGTATATCCCAACTCCACTGCCAAACTCTCTTCATAAGTGACCTTTCAGAGGCACTGGAGAAAGCTTTTAGCTGATCAAGTCAGATGTGTTACCCGAGTAGTTGTACTCTACCTTCTCTAAGGAAAAGGCAACAAAGCAAATGGAAACATTTGAGAAATTTCAGGCTAGATCACACAGATCTAGGTCCAACTGCAGACTAAACCTATAACTAACTACTGAACGTGACTGGACAGAGGAACATATGCTAGACAGCAGACTGCGTGGGCTCCTAAAAGTTACASGAAAAAGTAGTTTGAAAAATAATTTCCATTCATTATTAAAATGATTAGTGAAAAAAACWGTAAAAGTCACCTCTTATTCCTAAAATGATAGTTCAAGGCAAACTAAGGGCATGTAAATCAATGAATGAACAATGAGAGAGAGAAAAGAAAAAGAACTCCCCCCCTCGCCAACACACACACACACACACACACAYATACTATCACGAGCTATCTTTCTTTCCACCAAGAAATCATAGTCCTTGTCCTGTATCATCTCCAATAGATATTTGTCTAACTTGCTCTTAAAAGTGTCCAGCAATAAGGAAACACCATTTTCCCTCGCAATATAATATAGGTTTTATTTACCTACATTGTTAAAATTTTACTTCTTGTCTATTTTTTTCTTGTTCATATCTAGCCTCTCATTTAAAAGTTTCGTATTTTCTAAAGTTTAATAGAAGTTTGTGAAGAGTAAAGTCCAGGTTCCCCACCCACATACCATAACATATTCTCCAGCAGATTGTCGATAAATATCRCACATTTACTTTCTACTCAAAATATAGTACATATATATTGTACATTATTTTATAATAATGCGAAGCTCATGATTTCTAGTAGTATAGATAACAGTGTTGGGAATTATGCAARTTTTACATTGGAAATCAAAAGCACACAAGCTTTTTATTTATTTTCATTCCAGGGTCCTAATATTGTGCATATAAGTACCCTGTTTTCACCATGCTATCCTCTTACCTGCTTCAAGAAATACCTATTGTATGCGTATTTTATGCTGAATATTTCTAATRATTTGCTAACCATTCATTTGCAGTAATATAATGACAAAACTGCAAGGAGTGGCTGATAGACCAGATGGTTGTGCTGCCRTTCTGAAGGACTCAACAAGGTGGAGAAATTGGCAAAGAGGAACCTCACGAGGTTCAACAAAGCCARGTGCTGAGTCCTGCCCCTAGGGAGGGGAATAACTCCATGCACCAGTATAGGCTGGGGGATGACCTGCTGGAGAGCAGCTTTGCAGAAAAGGACCAGGGGGTCCTGGTGGATGACAAGGKAACCATGAGCTAGGAATAGGCCCCTGTGGCAAAGAAGGCAACAGCCTCCTGGCAAAGTGTTGCCAGCAGGTCAAGGGAGGCGATCCTTCCTCTCTACTCAGCCCTACTGAGGCCACATCTGAGSTCCCCAGTGTAAGAGACACATGGACATACTGAAGCAAGATGCTGAAGAGATTGGAGCATCTGTCATATGAGGAAAGGCTGAGATAACTGGGACTGCCCAGCCTGAAGAAGAGAAGATCTTATCAGTTGTTACAAATACCTAACTTGGTCAGGAAATAAAGATGACATATCCTCTTGTCCTGTTACTGGGCATGACTGAGAAGAGTCTGGTTCTAAGTACAAACTAAAACACTGGAATATAAGAAAGAAAAAATTTACTGTGAGGATGGTCAAAGAGGGGAACAGGCTGCCCAGAGAGGCTGTGAAGTTTCAATCAYTGGAGATATTAAAAGCTCTCTGTACAGGATCCTGGGCAACCTGCTCTAGGTGACCCTGCCTGAGCAGGGGAGGCTGGACTAGGTGATCTCCAGAGGTCCCTTCCAACCTCAACCATTCTGTGATCATAAATGTATCTGGAAAATGAGACAGAGAAATAACTGAGTTACAAAAATTAGATAATGGAGGCTTTTGTAAAAGGATATTATAAATTTCAGTAAATTAGAAATACTGAAGACTGTTCTAAGATTCAAGAGGTATTTTCGACACATATTCCTTGAACAACTTAATGATACCAGAGTTGTGGAATATCCAAAAACCGTTATTTTTCCTTCTCAGTTTGCCTAATACACATACAGACTCCCTCTAAGCAAATGGATTATTCCTCTAGTTCTCCTGGAGAGCTAAACTACAAACATACAGCCAGGAAAATGTGGGGGAGGGGGCCAGGAAAAAGATTAAAAAAAAAAACAGAAAAGAATAAATAATATTGAATGTCATTTGAGGAAATCCAGTCTCCCAAAATACTCTGCTGACTCAGAGCTGCAAAGCTTGCCCAGCTCCCCAGCAGCATGCTGCAACGTCTTGGTGATGTGCTGACTTCTTCTCAGTTCTGGTGGACCCTGGCTAGAACAGGGTCCTGAGAACAGCCATGAACTTTCTTGCTTGTTCTGTAATTTTAAGTGCTGCTGCTCTAAGCATAATCAAGTCCATCCTGTTACTACACAGAGTTAGGCAATAAACTGATGCAATAAAATTGTGACTTTAACATACAAGCTAACCCCTGTGTCTTTGGGGACCTGATTTCTGGAAGCTTTGCAAGTAAAATTACTATAATATTTTCCTCAAAGATTAACAAATATTAATATTTTTGTCATCATGACTAGTTACTGTCATCATGACTAGTTACTGTCCTTTGACATATAGGAAAGAGATGACACAGACCATTCTGTGTGACACTCAGCAGTTTTTGCTTGGTAGTACCTGAATCCTGGTCACAGTGAATTGGCATCAAATAATTAAAATGGTGAGGGATGAGAAGTCAAAACATACTTGAAGAAACTTTTCAAAAAAAGTTAAGATGAACCATAGAGAAGAAAAGATATGAGAATGAACTTCCCTTTTTGTCAGAGTACAATTTTAAATCACAAGATACTGAATTCTACCTTATCCCAATGAAAGGGAWGGGACGGTTTTGCATATAAGCAACAAAAACAAAAAAGCAAAAAACAAACAAAGCCACCAAAAATGCTGTTATGAATGAGCCAAATAAAGATGACTGCCATCACAACCTCTCAGCAATTCCTAAGAAGGGAGGGAGACAAGACGAGGTGGGGAGGTGGGATTACAGAGTGAGTCGTCCCAGGGCTGGTTTTCTTAAAGGTCAGTGGGGAGTGGGACAGTGACCAACCAGCGCCAGGCAGCTGCTCCGTGAGTTAACATTTCCACCCCCCTCCACCCTCTCTAGTTTTTTTCTCAGCTCTCAGAAAGTCCTTCCACTCAACAAGCAAGTCCTTCCACTTAGCATTTTTTATTCGGAAAACATTGGTTATTTYCTTAGGAAGTGTATATGCTCAAGTTAATAGAAACAATTTGGTAAACCAGCACACTTCCAAAGCCCTTGTAGKCAACATACAAAGTCATTAGGGCCATAACCTCTCCTGGGCTAATAGCACTAGTACTCTGCTAATTGCATGAGTACTCTGTGCATTCTAAGTGATACCCAAGAAATATGGTGACCTGATGAAAGAACCTAGTATGGATTTCTGGACATAAAATATTAAAACTAAATCTAAAAGTATTCAATAAATCTATTAAGATAGGCACAAAGATTTTGACCAATTGATCATTTGCTCAAAAAAAACCAAACAGGCAATTAAAATATTAAAATTTGTATGGAAAAATTTAAGAGGAAACATTTTTCGGTATACAAGGCTCAAAAATTCTGACCTGGTAGAGCTCAGCAGAACACATAGCCCATTCCTGGGGCAAATTTTGACAAAATAATTGACATCAGTCTCATAAATCTGTACTACCCACTCCTCCCCCCCCCCAAAAAAAAAAAAAAAAAAAA
>NW_028187133.1:2190063-2235897 GCF_003343005.1 Rhea americana | reverse complement strand
CTGCCCTCAGTTTTTCTCTTTTCTCAAACTGCTGCAGGTGGAAAAGCAGAACAGTGGGAGAGAAGCAGGTAACCAACAACTCTTTTGTTTCAGTCCTTTGCTGCAAGGCGACACAGCTGGCAAACAGAGCTGTTCTAGGGTCTGCAGCTGAAGAATCATCTTGTTCAGCTTTTGCCTGCTAAAAAATGCAAATTGTGGATCCAGTAGAGATGTTGATTTGGGTGAGGAAGGGAAAAATGCACCCCTGGAAATATCCCCACTAGGGCCTACTAAGAGAGCTGAGCAGTGCTGAGGTCTCTCCTTGCACCATCACCCAGAAGTCAGGCTGACTGCCAGAGATCAGTGCTTCCAGCCAATTCAGACCTGATTAATGYGCATATTTCTACTGAAAATGCCCAGAAAACTACCTTATTTTAAATCTAGCATAAGAATATAGGCAATTAGAAGACATTCTTTCCTTTCACTATTTGTGCCAGGATTATTATTGTCCCGTTATTGAAGAATAGATATATTTGCACATATCATATCTACTTGCATAGCAATTATTTTTACTTACCAATGACATTCATCTTCAAATGCAGGTAAAGCATGTTGTATATAAAAATCATATAGGATACAGAATACAGAATTTTATGTATTCCACTGTGCATATTCAGTTATATCTTATCTTTATATTTTAATTACAAGCTTAGATAAATTATAGCTATCAAGGCTTTTTTTAAAATCTAAAAATATAYAGCATATGGTTCAGAAAAACATTTAAACTTGCATATATCCAGCGGTGGTGTTGGAATTGGAATAGTACTGCCATRAGCAGTTAATCAAAAAAAAGAGCTAAAAGACCCATGCCTGAACAAGATCCAACAGTTTGTTTCCTTCATCTCGTTCATTGCAGAGATTTGAAAGTCTATTGTCGGATAGCTTGGGCCTGRTACATATGACCTCATTTTAATTATTATGTTCTGTCCTCTAAAGAAAGAATTCTAGAAATATGTGGTCGGGAATTACCTGTAAATTCTAAGAGTGTAAATTAAATGCACAAAGGTAATCACCATACATGCAAGTAGATGCAATCTTCCAGGTGCTGAGCTCCAAGCTTTTCCACCAATATTTTTCCCGTTTGTTAGACAGTACTTCTTTCAGAGAGTCACAGCCTCAGAATAATAGATAATAATAAACCTTGTACACTGATTTCAACAGGACAAAAAATATCAGGGGGAAAGGGCGGAGCTAACTGTACTGCACATATAATCACAATTAAGATTATCAGCTCCCTTCTGAGTCTCTTCACTACTCACCCACTATCTTACAATTGCTCCAGTCCTCCACCGAGCTGGCAAATCTGCCTCTGATTACAAAGCAGGCAAGACACAGGGATGACTACTGCTATGAGCAGTTAAATCAAGGACCTGGATCACCTGGGGACACCTCATTGGGGAAGAAATCTTAATCTCCTCAGTAATGACTATTTCTTTAGATTTAGCAGGAGTGGAGTAGGAGAAGATATAATACACATCCTAGTGTTGTTTTCTGAAACAACAAGCTCCTGCTCGAGGAAGGCGTGGGAAAAGAGCAGCGCAGGCAGAGGGAACAGTGGAGCTTTTTGGCTTTAGCAGCAGCTTTCCTCCACCGAAAGGTGTGGGAAGGCAACGCGAGAGGCCGGTTCAGGCCCTTTCCCTTTCTGAAAATGCCCTCCTGTAGCCCGTGAGGGGAAAAAGAAACAAGGGATGAAAATGTGGGGAAGTAGAAGTGTATTTCTGCTTACATGTAGGAAGGGGAAAGGAGTAAAGAAGGTCTTTCCAATTTATTATCTCGAGATACAAGTTATTTTCAAACATGCACAGCCCAGGTGGAAGATCCATATAATGCTGTTACAAAATATTTTAGTGGCTAGATTTATATGTCCCTCCTATACTCTTTATGTATGGATAGTTTTTTTCTGATGTACTTCTGCCACCCAGTGGATAGCTTATATGAAAACTTGTCTTAATGTGTATTTTGAAAGAAGTCCTAGAAAACATATTTGCTTGTTTATATGATGGGGAGCACGTATCTTACACCGGTATTTCAGTGATCAGCCACCAGCTGTGAGCTTCCTGTTCTGAATATCAGATTTAAGGTCTCATTAGTGTAACAGGAAGAATGCATTGTATAATGCTAAGTACTTGGAAATCTAAATTCACATTTTTCAGACTATTAGAAATATCCTTTTATTTTCCACTCTCAATTTTTTTGAAGCTGTTTTATTAGCATAACCCATTTGATATTGTAATTTTATTGCTCTTAAACTTCAATGTCTTTTGCTGTCTGTTTGTGCATGCATGTATCTTGATTTTTTTTATACAGATCATCTTAGATGTTGTTTTGCTAAGTATGCAAAATTTGTTCTTGTGCAAGACTGTTCATTCTCTTAATTATCACAATAGCCTTCTCTGAGCCTCTTTCCAGTTTGAGTTCCCCTTTCTTGAACATGAATGAATTGTACATGTTATTCCAAATGATGCTGAGGTATACATTTTTACAATGGCAAGAATTCTTCCTGATCAGTAAGATCCCACCTATCAGAGCAAATTTTCTAATTAATTTGAAGTGCAAGATACATCAAAGATCAAGTATCTACTAAATGTGGAAGTATATGTTGGTAATATAAATAACRAATTGTAATTTTGTACCATTTGTAACATCTTTCAACTTTAATTATTTAGAAAATTTCCTGAGTGAATTCCAAACAGAAATAGGGAGTTAAATCTAAAAGCTAGCATTTCTCTATATTAATAYATATTTATGACTGACTTATTTTCTATTTTGACATCATGTTTCAGAAGCATTTTGTGAACAGCTGCAACTATGAAATTTTTTAAGAGCAACTACAATCATTCTGCACTAATAATTCACAAAGTTAAGAGATAAAAGTTGGATTTATAAGCACTCTTTGCAAAATCAAGGTTTCAAAGAGAGATCACATTATGAATAAACAAAACTGGTATTTTGTTTATTGAGACAGTTTTCTTCCAAGGAGGAGAAAACTCTTCATGCTGTTTCTGTCAGAATTCTTTGTTCAGCTAGCCGATCAGCATCATTTAAAAGTTTTGGAGCACGCTCCACTTTACATATACCTGAAAGAACTTTAAACCCTGGCTATTCTCTCAAACCAGGCTGTTTGGTGTCCTGGTGGACCAAGCTGGCCTGGCAGTCCATCAAGAACTAGTCCAGATCTCCCATATTCATCTTATGAAACTGGTAAAGAAGAAATATTTTGTCATTTATTGATATACTTTGACTAAGAATGGAAACTATGGAGCTATCAGCTGCACCACTCTTGGCTAGTTAGAGATCCAGCAAAGACTACTTAYGGTTCACTATTAAGCTTTGGGCTCACGCACGAGAGTTTGGATATATTGAAGGTGCCTAGTTTGTATCCAGGAATTCAGCTCCCATTTAAAACATCAATAGTTACACACTGAAMTTTATATTTAGACCACCTATGTAAAATTAGTGACTACCTCTAAGTAGAGTTTACAGAGAGGGTCATGGAGARGAACAGATGCTTGGAGGAATAGGACACCTCTGTGCAGTCAATTGATAATATTTAGACACTAAAGAAATGTATTTTGTTAGAAAAGCCCTATGACTTTAATTTCAATTATTTTCAAAGAAACAAATCCTGTAGAGTCTTTACCC
Organism: Rhea americana; assembly: GCF_003343005.1. Lineage (NCBI taxonomy): Eukaryota > Metazoa > Chordata > Aves > Rheiformes > Rheidae > Rhea > Rhea americana. The sequence continues at coordinate 2,232,216 of NW_028187133.1, read as the reverse complement.
TGTTGAAGTAAGTCAGGAAAACCACATCAGTGTTTCCATTTTTCACAATTTCTTCACAAGTCAGAAAGCTTTAGCTGAGGTCAGTCTGGGAAAAGCCCTCCTATGAGCACCAAGGTTACCCACATCCAACTGATTGCCTGTCCCACTGCTCTGTTCCCAGGGAAGCAAAGCCAGTCAGGGATGCTGCTGGAAGCTGTTTGAGCTCTCTCACCTTGCCCTTAGGAACTCACAGAAAAGTATGACAGAAAATAAATTGCCAGGCAAGGTAACCCTCATTTCTCCTTTTTTAAGGATTGGGAAGGCAATTCTGTTCTTTTCCACTCCCATCTTCAATGTAGGAAAAAAATGAACTTGGGAAGCGGTGAAGAAGTTACAAAGTCATCATCTTCTGCAGCATTTTTCCCCTACCCTGGAAGCAGGAGAAGGGGACACTGCTATAGATGCTTTCTGCCGTGRAAGAAGCCATGATCCCCAGAAAAAACAGAGATGGGCAAATAAGAGGGATTTTTGGAGCAGGAATATTTGGAGAGCACAGACACAGGTAGACCTAAAGAACAAACTTTGGCAACAAGGCCAGATTCAGTGTAAAAAAAAATTGCAAGCAGTGATAACACTGATTATATTTTTCCCACATGTATTGTAGAGAAGGTGTTTTAAAAAAACAGGCAATGGACGAAAATATCACATTCTTTTAAGATTCTTAGATGTATCTTAGGATTTCTGGGATCTGCAGTGGACAGATTATTTCAAATTATTTTGCAAAGAGCAATTATATTTAGTTGTGATGATGGGATGTAGCGCACACATCAGAAGAATACTGGATCACAGTCTTAGGCTCCTCTACTTTTAACAGAACTGTACTTGTAAAGAGTCATATAAACTCTGTTTTAAATGCATTTTCAGCAGGAAAATTTTGAGAGCAAAATGTACCTCCTGAACCTTGGTTGGCTTCAAAGACAGCTAGTCTTATGAAACTAGCTTCTGGCACCTGTATCCATTTTCACCACTCACTTAAATTTAACCAATACAATAACTTTAAACGTTTACATTTGAGTGGAAAACGGTCCACTGTTCATTAACTTTGCACTTCTCCAAGTGAAAAGAGTATATAAAAGATCTTTCAAAGGTATTTTACTTTTCAGTCTCTGTTTTCCAGGATCACCAGAATCACAATAAAAACCTTCCGGTCCACATTACCCATCAATTTCTTTAAACTTAGGCTTGTCCTGTAAAATTGCTGGTGTTACCAAAATCCATGATTTTAGTTTCTCTTAATTCTTTCTTGTTGTTTAATTCCAGTCTGTGATAACAAATAAAATACAGTCAGTGTAACAATGAATGGAAAGGAAAGAAAAAGCAAATCTAAATATTCAATTTAGAAAGAAACAAGGCAGTGCTGTGATTTTGAATAGACATACAGCTTCCTGTGTTTCTTTGTTAGGAACTACAATCTTTGAAAATGTAGTTTTCTTTACCCAGAACGCACAGTAAAAATAAAAGAAAACTATGAAAAATAACCTCAGAGACGTGTAGAACTTAATAGAGAAAATTCCTCGGGTGGCTAGTCAAACTTGTGAGAGCCAAGAATATTTGTTCTAGATAATGATTATGTGCAAGTAAGGGCCAAAGCGTCTACAAATGCCTGCTGTACTAGGCATGGTGTTTAAGCAGTAACAGTTGGATTAGCTGGCATGGTCCTGAACACAGCTTACTCTCCTGTGGACAAGGACAAGTCACACACCAGTGTAGACGGTAGACAGACAGTCCGGAACAGCACGGTTTACTCATGCATTACGGGCGGAACGGCACTCACGCAGAGCAAGCAGCAGTGGTTAGTGTCACGTTCCAGCATGATTACGTGTTAACGCTATTTTTAACAATTTTATTTCTGAGCAAAGATGACAAGAAGATGGTAGGAAAGCTGGGAGATGAATGGTTATTTTACACACAAGTTAAATTTGAAAAGACAAGCCAGGAAAGGGTAGAGATGTAGAGAGACTTTTCCCAAAGGAGGAGTGAAGAAGAGAGCGCATTGAGGTGGAAGTTGAAGAGGGAACACTAAAAATAGCTAAAGAAAATCAAAGGGATTAGGAAGGCAAAGACTGTTTAGACCAAATAAATAGCATAGAATAAAGCCATTCAAAGTTTGTTTAAAAAAGCAAAACCAATAAAACCAACAAACAATAACAAAAATCCAGATGTGTACTTTGGAGCAGAGGTGGAAAGAAAAACGAGATGACACTGTGTGCTTTCAGTTTAGCACTGCAGTCTACACACACTGAAATGTGCATTAATGGGAGTCAGAGCAAGGAGGGAGGAAGAGTATTTTAAGCATTATAAAATTATTTGTAATGCAGCTAGGTTGTTATGTCTAATATGTTATGTCTCTGTTAGGTGGTAACCCAAAATTTCCTAAGTGAAACAAGCTTACTTTTGCCCTTTTTTTCCAAATCTGGCGTGCAATCTCTTACCACTTCAYGCTGCTCTCAGAAGAGTGTTTTGTCTATCTTTGGAAAGCGTCACCAAAAATACCGCATCATAGCCATGGTATTTAACTTCAGATTTGAAAATAAGACTTTCTTTGTTTAGAGTTCATGACATCGTAGGCAGTCACCATAGGTGCTGATAACTGTTTAAACCCTCCTTGTCTTTTATATCGTGCAATAAGGTTTTAGTTGCAGCGCAGTAATGAACCTAACAATTCCAATAAAAGAATTACTTTGGAAGTTACTCTTTTGTAGTATGCTGTGCTGTAGGTACTAGAAAATCCTTGTCAACTATACATAGTGAAGGCAAACCCTTTAGATCAGTGGGAGGTAAATACCCTGGTTATGAGTCACAGTTTGCTTTCAAAGCTGTTGAAAMCAATGATACCATAAAAGTTTTCAAACAGTTTCATATCATTTGGGAATTTTTTTTTAGAAGTAGTTTATAAAATTATTGTTAGATTTGTAATTGCATTAAAACGGACTTATCTAATCTGGTACCATAACTTCACTACATGTTTCTTTAAGCTCAAGATAACATRATAATGATCTCAGGTTCTTTGTTGGGGCATTTTATGTTGTTTTTTAGTATCCTAACTTCTTCCATAGCTATTCTGTATTTGTTTTCCCTGCAGAAAAACAAGTTCCCCTGGTTCCTATTGAAGTCAATGGAAAACTCACTTTGGCTTGAGCTCAGTGAGAACAAAATCAACTACAATACCACCACAAAGAAATCTTTTCCGTTCCCTGCATTTCATGTTCCCTGTCACTCAGTGCTTCAGCCACATTTAGATTTACAAAATGGGCCTATTTTTCTCTCCCACTATGCTTCCCTCCTGTCCAGGGTATCCAGGAATCCCCCTAAGTTCTCGAGAGCCCACAGGCACATCTCCATAGAAATGTTTTCTGGTCATATTTTTTGCAAACATTGAAATTTGCTCTAAGAACATTCTTTTGCATCATTCTCTTGCACAAATTGCTGGGAAAGGTAGTCACTGTAGTCAAGCAGCACTAGAATTATTAGGAAAATAAAATATGAAGAAACAGTTCCATTAATAGCAAATCCCACTGAAACTCTTCCTAAGTTTCCTGTAATTATCTGGTTAACAATGTTTGGCTGTACTGCCCTCTTCTAGTATCCAGCTAAGGCTAGAATGACATTTATTGTCCAAATATTCAAACATGACTATTTTTAAACATGGCTTTTACAAAAATAAGGAGATTTTTTACAAGAAAATATCTACCAAGTTATCAKTTTGGATTAATTTCCATGTAAAGTTAAATTCAGTGAGCCAGAAGTCTTTCCCAATGCATTTTCATTGATCTGCAGAATCATTTTCTGCCCTTTTGTTCAAAATACGATCCTCCTGATGTGTGTCATTTTGACTTCCTGCTGCATCAGCTCATTTCATGCATCTTCTCCTTCTCCTTAATATTTGGTAACTTTTATGATATTTTAGCTCAAAAAGAACAGCAAGCTTCACAGGAGGTCCAGAGGACCCAGTAGTGTCAGGTAGGCTCCAGGGACAAAGAGCAAATGGACCAAAAGTATTTTTTATTTACAATTCCTTCTAGTCCTTCTTTTTACTACCTTTACAATAAACTATAATTGTCAATCACTGATATTTTATTCAGAACTCTTGGTTGTACAAGATGACAAAAATAACAAATACAAAAATCTACAGTGTAGCCAGGAAAAAAAGAAAAAAAAGGGGGGGAAACAGCAAGAGTGTAAAGAGTTGGTAAAAAATATCAAGATGCAAACAGTCAGAATAATATTTTGTGAGTTGAATTTCATTAGAAGTGTGGGTAACAAACCGTTATCTTTTCACCTTTTTTTACCRTTCGTGCCTAGAAGACCATATCCCTAAAGCTAGAAGAAAAATTCTCACATACAAAACACTTTAGAAGTCCCCATGTATTCCYGGTTATTTATTTTTGATATAATGACTCTCTTAATTACTTCAACTTTTTCCACTTCACATAGTGAGTGTGCTTCTCTGCCCTGACATTTTTCATAATAACTATCTCAATGGCACTTATTCACTATGAGTTCTGACACAATACATATTCCTAATATCAAAGTAYCAAGCTCTTAATTGGTAAATTTAATTTATAAATGTTGTAACACTTCAACAGGAAGGCCAGTAGAGTTATTCCCATTATACACACGGGAAAAACAAGTCACAAGATACATTGCAACTTACCAAATTTATTTTTAATTAGTAGTTCAGTGGCAGAGACCCAGAATTTTCAGTTCTACTCCATAATTGCTAGATTACAGCACTATTTCAACAGCTGTTTTCAAAGGACAAATGCAAAGCACAGATATAATTGGACTAAAAACTCAATTAAWCAAACTGTTAATTGCTTAGAATTAGGTTATTCAAAATTGAGAGGTATTAGTCAGCCTCAGGTAACAGAGTGACACCCTAAATGAGTAAGTTAACAAGAAAATATAGCTGTTACTATTTAGGGCTGGTATTAAAAAGCTACTATTTATTTTAAAGATGCATAGAGACACTGCTATGGGTGCCCATAGATGCACATAGGTGCAAGTGATTTGTAAGAGGGCAGGCTCATCTGCTTACTGATCATAACTGGGCAGTGGATAAACTCCTTATTGCCCCAAAAGAAACAGTTTTGTTTATCTTCAGCCTCATTTCTACAGGCATGCTAGAGTCATCAATTCAAGTAAAATAAATTGCTCCACCCTAGCTTTCAACTTAGTCTTCCACTCTTGCCTTAGCGCACTGCCAAAAATGCCAGAAACCTGCTGCATGCCTGTGTATACTAACAAGGTCAGAAGTGTTGCACGCAGACAGCATGTTACTAATGCRTTTACCACAATTTTTGCAGAAAAAAATCACAGCAATTTTAAATGCGCACAATACTGAAGGTCTCTGAACCTCTATTTTAGTCTATTTCTCTTATTGTTAGCATAAAGTAAATAATAAAGCAAGATTACCAGTCGTTTACAGACAAGATCTGTGTGATTTTTATATATATATACATATATATATATATATATACATATATATGTCCAGCAATGGGAGAAGTAAGAAGGTTTCTCCTCAAGGAAAGGTCCATAAAAGAGCCAGGAAAATTCACAGCCCTGATACATGAGTAATATCTCAGCTCCACAGAAGCATATCACACCCTAAAGGAGGTGGGGGTGACAAACTGGCAGTGGGACCCCAGACCGATTGCTTCTGTTCACTTGCCAGCAACACCGACCAGCTCTTGGCCGCACACTGAAGAGAAGAGGTAGTGAGCACAGCCAGCTTTTCCATGCCTCAGGGAGCAGCAGAATTTCTTCTAACACAATATAATGCACAATATTTTGGTATGGGTTGTTCATAAATAGTACAATATAATCTCAGCATTGAAAGAAGTTCTCTGAGGTTCCAGGCATATTCTTTCAATAACACTAAGATGTGTTTCAAATTAACGAAAAAATCTTCAGCAGTCTTGCATATTTTATGTTTTGGATTGTTTTCTGGTTTTTGGGTTTGTGGTTTGTTTTTTGCTTTTTTGCTACAGCCACACACATTTACGGTTAGAATTTGGACATGTTTTCAATTAGCTGCTAATTTGTTTTTCATACCTGATTATCTCTGAAACACATTTCCTTTTCACTTTAACCCTAGTTGCCCTTTGCAGTACAGTAATAAAAATCTAAGAAGTGTCTAATCCTCCATTTAAAACAAGGCCTCCAGAGAAAGTGTATCTCTCAGCACATTATATCCATGAGGTCCTGGTAGTCCTACGTAACCATATAAAGAACAGGAAAATAAAATGATGATGGTATATCTTAGCAACTTGATGATTATCTGTATTAAGCTAAACCCCATGTCTCAGGTCCAGTTGTGCTGATTACAAAACTGCATGTAATTAGTAAAAATTTAAACTTACAACAGCTCCAGGGAGACCAGAAAGGCCTGGACTTCCAGGAATTCTTGCAGTTCCTTTTGGACCAGCTGTCCCCTGCTCAGAAAACACTGTATTTGCCAATCTCTATTTCAGTATTATTACCATCAATACCAAAGGAAGTAAACCAGAAAGTTGTACTTTAGCACCTTTAGGTGTGACTCCCCCAGCATGTTCTCATTCACAAGGATTTTGTGGTATACCTTATAATGCCAGCAACCAGCATGCAAACCACAACGAGCATTTGCTTCTCACCATTCTTCTCTCCACTTTTCCCCTAAGGCACCCTCAGCTTGAAGAAGAGCTATCCCTGAGAGCACTCAGAGTCCCGTGGCTGCTTCCCCTGTGTATGCTGTTAGCAAGGTCCACGAACACCTCTGGCCAAACAGAGCACAGAATTAGGCTGACTAGCTATTCTGCATCTGCTGGCACATGCACAAAAAATACAGTTTTCAAAATCTTATTGTGCCCCTTTAATCCCTAGTTCATGATATATGTCCTACAGTCTAGCAGTTAAAATCCATATCCTCAAAAATCTCTAAGATCCGGATCAAGTCTAGATTAAAAGAAACAATGCATGCCTTCTGTGAAAATGAAACAGATTTTATTTCAGTAAGAGTAATCCAACCTAGATCACAATAAAACATCTCCAGGTTGTGCCTGTCACTTTTCTCATGCTTAGAAACCTTAAACAAATGTGACCATCTGTTTAAGTAAAATGAGCAACAGAAAACAAATGAAAATTAGCATTAGTTCTTCCTCAAGCAGTTACTACCACAGGAGCTGAATCTATCCAGAGCACTTGCAGATCTACAACACTCTGCCACAAGCAACAAGACCCAGTGCAAAGCACAGTGGGAAACTTCAGATTTTAAAGACTAGGGTAGAAGTCACCAGAACTCATTTGCTATGAATAGGATACATAGCTCGTTTATGATCTTGAAACACTGGATTGAAGTAAAGATGCAGTTACTCTGGGATTTTCGATCAGTATGAATCACAGAGCTCTGTAGGGAAGGATTATTTGTCCTTCTCTCTTTGAACTTGTAGACTCAAAGATAAATGTTACATATGGTCTGAACCACTTTCCAATTTATATTAATGATACTCTCCAGCCTGCTTTCCTGCTTCTTCATAAGCATCAAAATAAGCTTTGTTTAAGAGAATTACTTAAATCATAATCAAAAAAGGAAAAGCTGGCACTGAAAGAAAAGTCTCAAAGACCAGGTAAAGCTTCACTTAATCATTTAAAGAAGGTATTTCCAAGCTTCCTTAGTGTGAAAATAGGTGTGCACGTCCCAAAGGGCTACATTCTTTTCTAGTCACCCACAGCTACGCGTGTGCATATTGATTTCTATTACAGTTATTTCGTAAATCATGTTCACTCACACAAAAGAAAGGATACTGCCAGTAGGCTAACAAAGTCTCCTTTATACCTTCTGCTTATGACAGGCAGGAAATCTACTGCCAGCCTCAGCCACAGAGAATGATGCAGTTCTCTTGCCCTCTGGAAGGGACAAATGGAGCAGCAGTCAGGTTTTTCTTTGCATGACCACAGTAATGTGAAATGAAAGAGCAATGGACCCAAATAATCCATAGGATGTTCTAATTTCTGCAGCCACGCTTGCCAGAACCTCATTTTCAAAGCCATTCCCTGCTTTGAGGTCTATGATGATGGTAGCAACTAAGCAACTAAGGGATGGTAGCAACTAAACCATGCCAGGGGATGTGGCTCCATGCTGTTGCCATGAGCCTTATAAAACAATATCGTTTGTGCAGGATCCCCAACACATCCCTAAACCCGTCACCTACCCTCTCCCTTCAGAACAGGGTGGGAGACCTTCTTTGCTTCACTCCCCTTCCCTCAAATCCAACAGCACCAGGACATCATTCACTCACGTGCGGCCACAAATCCCAGCCCAGTTCCAATTAGGCACTCAACATGTAAAATTATACTGTGTATACAAAATTGATTCCTCAGCAACTGCCATGTACTCCATGTTGACGTTGCTAGGAGCAATGCCTCTGTGAAAAGAGAAGAACTCAACCCCTAGTGTTTAAAGCCCCCACACACAAAGTGTATCACAGCCTCCTGTAATAGAGATACTGCACAACGTATTTTGGGGTAGAAATTCTTTAGTGAGCACAGATCCAAGATGATAAATCCACCTGGCACAGTGCTGCACTGTACAGACTTAAGAACTCAAGCCCACAGCAGGAAATCTGAGTCACACAGTGCTGCCTCCAAGCTAGTAGATGCTTTTGTCCACAAACTCAATCAGCTTGCATGCAGCCAACTCACCTATCACTCTTAATTTCAGAATTAACATCAATGAACTTCAGACATCTCAGCACTGCACTGTAGCTACATCTACATTTTGCATTACCTCAGTGCTATAATCATTATAAATTATTTTGCTTCTGCTATCATAGTCATCTTAAATCATGAATCAGAATTATGTTAAATGATATTATACTGGRTTTTGAGTTGCTTTATTTCTGAGTAGGATTTTCCTGATAGATATACACTTGCATGTATGTGTGTTTGTGTGTGTGTGCATACGTGTGTGTATATATATACATACATATATATATATATATATGCAAACATGTATATGTATCCATATATTTAAATATAAATATTTGTGTATGGGATACACATGTACATAGATGTACACTGTATGCATGGGTAATTCCAGTGCTGAATTCCAGGTAATTCTGCTGAGTGCATGCAGACTGATCTGTACATGATCTGTACATGCAATCCAAATCTGATACTGTTCATATCTGATACCTGCATAAAGCAAAGTGATCTGAGCTCAAAACAGCTGAAGGACAGTGACTTTGCAAGAGTTTTGCCTGGGTTGCAGGTGTCAGAAATTCTTGTAATTCTGTCTGGATGGAATGTGGTGTTGAAAAAGGAGGATAGGTCTGGATGAACCTGGACGTTATTTGTTCTAATTGGGAATTATTCTTTGTGTAYGGATCTAATGATATCTAAGGTACACATTAAAATACATAGTGTACTGCTGGAAGGATGTCATCAACTTTTAGTATACCTTAATGCTTTGTAGTGAATATTATACATTTCAGTATAAAGTTTTAGTACCTTCATAGCTCRGAATCCCCAAACTCCCATAAACCCAATTTCTCCTTGATCTCCCTAACAGATTGAATAATAACATTCARTATTAGATACAGATGTGTTAACCTTCCATAGAAATCTACAACAGCAATGTAACACACTGCTATAAAGACCTCAACGTGATTCATACATCTTTACCTTCCTAGACCATTTTCTATGTTACCTGTTGAGTTTTCAGATTCACACACATGCACAAAATGCAGCTGTGGCTGGAGTGAGCTAGCAATACAGCACAGAGGYTTTGTGGGGGGAATGAAAAATGCTTCTGTAGCTAAAGTTAGAGAAAATTTTAGTCAGAATAAAAAGTGATTCATGCTTCAATTTCGCTTGCTTGTTTTTTCCATGTGTCAGACCTTTGAAAACACACAGAATAGAAATATAAAATTAACCTCTTCATCATATCACCCTCTCAGATCTTTCTCACCCACTAGCACCTAAAGAAAAAATGTTGTCTTTTATCAAGGAAGTCAGAACAAAAACCAATCAGGGAGTATTTGAAAACAAAAATTATTAGAATTATACAATTGTGCCATACTCTCTAGGGTTACTCAGTGTGCTCTGTTAACAAAGAATGTTTACATTGTTTCATTTTAAATGAATTTATTATAGCAGARTATTTCTGAAATGAGTACCCTGGCATTCACCGTTCTTTTCATTCACATTCTAGTGAGATGCTGAGGCAGGATATGTTCAACTTTGACACTGATGCTCACAAGGGTTTTTAATGCAAASCTGGAGAATATGCGCCATGCCTAAACAGAATATTCTCCAGTTACTCTCTTCCTAATCTCTATAATGATTCTTGTAAAAGCATATATCCAAGATAATAGTCTGGGCTGGGAAACAAGAAGAATTTCCAGTACGCTCTACGATGTCCAGCAAACGTGGCAACTCAACARAGGACATTTTCACATCGCATGTACAAAACATATGGCACAACACAATTGAGCTCACATAATGAAGCAGAACCTACCATGACAGCTAGGATTAAACCTCTCAGCTAGCTTCACATACTTCTAGATTTCCCTCCTAGGATGATGGCTCACTCAAGAGTGACAACAAAAACCTTCGGCTTGGGACTTTTTTTCTCCCTACAGAATTGTAGGTGTATGCTGATTTCTTAAAAAATGGTCAAAAACTCAAATCCTACATCTTCTCAACAGTCTGTGGCCCCTGCCTCCTCCCCATTGAGATTTSAGAGGAGCCAAACAAGCCATTACAGTGCCAAGTTTCAGAAGTCCAGGTGCTTTTCCACAGCAAGAGGGGAGAGGTTTGGGAAGCCGATTGTGATTTAAAATGGGATCATAGCGTGSAGGCAATCTAAAACCATGCTGACCACCAGATTTTCACTCTTAAAGGGAGCAGTCAAAACGACACTATTACTGGAGCCCTGCAGATGAAGAGAAGAACCTAAGCCCTGGCATTAGTGCTCCTTTCTTTCCACCATAGTCACTTCAAAGCTGATTTAGCAACAGAGAAATATTTATTCAGATTACATACGCGAAAGATGGTATCTTCTTTTAATATTAGAATTGAACTATACAATTACAATATTTCTAACTCTGCCAGACTGATCTCTTTGTGATAGTTGTATTTAAATAAAAAGGGGGTTGRAGGCAACACTTCTGTGCAGATATGAAAAACTCCTCATGGACAGCAAGTTGCCTTGCAAAACAACCTGGTGGCTCATTGCTCCACGTCCTCCCCCTCTCCCATTGGCATATTCACAGAACAGGTTTTCAGTGACACGAGATCAACGTTTTCTCCGCACTGGCAAGAAAACAAGTTATTTATTTTCTGAGTCATAAAGGGAAAGCCAAATGCAGAGCTGTGCTGGCAGATGAGTTCCAATAACYCTGCAGGCAAGGGAAGGACAAGCAGCAGAGCTGCCAGGCCTTTTCTTCCCCTGCATTTGGGAAGAAGATTTCTAGAAGAGAACCRGGGCAGCAGGAAGCAGACAGGGTGGTGGGGAGAGCAGCAGCAGATGTGCCAAGCCCAGGCAGCCAGCTGCAGTTTCAGCAGCCAGTTCTAGTCAACTGGACTGTGTCTTGGTCATGAAATGCAATTTTCATTTCACTGTGTGAGGCATTACAATGCTGCTTTTTTCACAGCGTATTAGAAAGGTTGTAAAATCAGCCTTGGCAAACACAGAGTGTAATCACATAAATGTTAAGGGGTTCCTGTATTTTCTGCATCAAGCAGGATTTCTTCAGTTATTGCTGGTTGGGCACCCTGTGCACCCCACACAGCCCTTGGGGGCTGGCCTATATAACAGCAGGCTGGCTCACTAGCACAGTGCTCTGACCATTCCCAGCTAATAGACCCCTTCTGAAACCTCTGCACAGCTAACACACTCATCGAACATCAGTCTCATTGTTTCAACAAAAACCGTCTTGTTTGCCAAATGTTCCTGCTTGGTATCCCAGAGGAGTGGAGTCTAAGGGAGAGCTAGCTTTCTCTGTAAATAATCCTATTTCAGCTATGTGGTCAATAACAAAACCTTACTTTCTCAGGCAATGCAGAGAACTTAAGGGAACTAGAAAGTTAGTGCTAGAGGAATCAATGAAAGCAACCATGAGAGGAAGCAGGTAGGTTTCCAAGTATGGTTTATCTGCATTGTAATGTATTTCAAGTTGTTTTAAGGCTACCTAACAGACAGAGAAAAGAACTTCAATGTGCAGTAGACATTATTTAGTCTTGACCCAAATGTACGAGCCAAGTAAACCCTCAAAGCAGACTACTAACCCTATTCTATAGCTGTATGCCACTCATGACCATACAAGCACAGCATTTACTGTGCCCATCAGGACTGCGAATGCTCTTTTTTTCCACATCGTCTCAGATACTTGCCCATGTTTTTCCATCATCTCTCCATTTCTCTGCAGCATCAGGAAGTTGCCTCCCTTCCTGCCCCCCAACACACCCCAGCAAGATTTCAGCTCCTGGGGATGCTGCAGAGCCTTCTAATCCAATAGTAGATGTGAGGCAATCATGTCTTTTCTGATTTAATTTTTTTAAAACTAAATTAGTTAATTTTCTTTTGCAATTTAAATTTTTTGAAGCCAAATCCTCACTATCTGCAGCTTTCTCAGGAATAACACTACTTGTGCTAAAAGTCCATCATTTAATTTTCATCTAACTGCTTTTCTCTTTAATTTCTTCAATTTAGAATCTACAAAAGCATTAAAATGAATACAGTAAACTCTAGAGCAAATCTTATGCTTGGTTAGTAAACACAGTATTGTGTTTACATATGGAAAGGATGTCACCATATGCCGAATTCTGTGACCTGTCAGCGTGCAACAACCATGAAACCTCAGATCTTTCTCAGCCCTGTAGTCACCACTAGAGGGAGGTGTTGATAAAATAATACTCTAATTTCATTAGCAAGAAAAATACTGAATATTTGCAAATAGCTCTTAAGAGAGATAACTATACAGTAAAGAGGTAAAAACAACTTTGTAGCAATTAAAAGCTCATTTCTTTTGCCTCTAAAAATCAGTTTTGTATCTGATTTCTGTGGGATCAATAAATAACAAAAAAAAATCTGCCTAAAGGGAATTAAAGATTTTCAATGAAAGATAAAAGCACAAATAGAAAAAAACTTCTTTTGACAAACTTTGACAAATGAAAAAGAATACTAACTGTAATTTAAAAAGCACTTGCTTCAGGAGATTTAAGGGGCAGGTTTAGCTCAGTTGGTTAGAGTGTGGTGCTGCTAATGCCAAGGTCRTGGGTTCAATCCCTGTATGGGCTATGCTGAGGGTTGGACTAGTGACCTCCAGAGGTCCCTTCCAACCTTACCATTCCATGATTCTGTGATTACACAAAGAACAGTTAATATCAGAAAGAGCAGAAAAACGTGCAATTGTAAAAAGCTTATTTAGTAGAAGAAAAGTAGGAAATGCACTCATAAAAATAATCCCTTAATGAGTCTCACCACTGAGGCTCACTGGTGAAGCCGATCGGCTTTATGCCACATAGGACCCCAGAGGAAACAGAGACTGATACCCCTGACTGAGCCACCAGGTGGCAACCAGAACAGAAGACTCATCAGTTGATGCTTTCAGTGGTGAAATGTATTTATTTCTGTAAGTGTTTCTTTCGTTGCTTATCGGGATTGAATCGACCTTGACAATCATGCAATAATTTTGCATTATTTTCCTTCATGCTAAGTGCTATCTTGTGCCAACAACCATCAAAAGCTCTTTTCACTCTGTTGACTGTCCTGAACATGAAAAACCAGTAAAGAAAAGATCCAGAGATCATCTGTCTGTTGGGGTACAGATGCCAACTTGGCCTTTGCCATCAGAATCACTAACTTGCCATAAATCCCACCCACATTGTGGACTATCTTTCACAACCTTAAAGGTCTCAAGGAGGTAATACACCAAAGGAAAGCCTTTCGGGTGAGCCACACTTTAAGAAAYGCGTGCAAGGTCTGTACAAGTCTGCCTGCTAACAAATATGGAAAAGATTTGTTCAGTAAATCACATTCCTAATGATTTTCACATAGCTATTTTAATGGCCCTATAATGTAGCAGAGAGACCCACATCAAGAGATAATGAGGAATACATTTTAAGATCAGTATTTAAAGATTTGGCTACAGGAGGCTTCCTGATATTAATTAACYGTGTGCCTGGGGACTTCAAAGAAGAAAAGGTCACAAATTCCACTTTTATCTCCAGTAAATGTGTTGAAAACAGCATGGCACTGCGGCGCTCTCATGCAGCATTCAGCAGTGCTCTGCCCCCTGCACAGCTGCCCGGTGTCAGATCCCAACGCGCAGGTCACACCGGGACCTGGCCCTTCGAGACGGGCTGCCTTCAGCGCACCCCCAAAGGGAGCCAGGAAAATGCGTTGCTATGTGGATTGATTGCAATTAAACACATTGATACCGGCAGTGAAAAGCTCTTGACACATCATCATCTGCTAATACTTTTAGAGTAATACTAATATAGCTAAAATCTTACCTTCTCTTTTTAATTTTTTTGTTGTTGTTGTTTAGTGTCTTTGTGTATTTTTTAAAAAATACACAAGGCTTAATTTATAGTTTAGCTAGCGTTTTTCCTGCTGCAGGGTAGGAGTTACGCAGCAGGCTACAGTCCCCTAGTTTGATACTTATATGCTTATCTCATTTGCTTTAGATAATCTGAGTTCCTGAAAAAGCTCAAACACTGCAATATGGAAATATTTTTAGCAGTTTGATTTGCTTAATATGGCTCCACAAAAATTGGCACTTGCTAGAAATTTCTGTCCGCTGACGGTTGCTGAGTTGCTCTTTAGAGATAGCTGCTATCTAGAAATACTGGCCCTGTTAATGTTGCCGGTGGAAAATGTGTTTGCTGCAGGTATTTCTAGGCTTGATGTTTTCAGATCAGCAGGTTTTGTGCCTGGCGGCTCCGGGGAGGGAAGATACTGCCCTGCATTCAAAGCAGGCCTGCATGGTGAGGGCACGCAGAGCCCGGGGGTTGGCAGTTCGCAAAGGGGTGTTACCTGCCCAGGAAGAATTAGCACAGAAATGTAATTATGGGCCCTTTTCCTCATCGCTTACTGAAAACTGGCAGGTTGTGATGGTTTTGAATGGAGAACACACAATCCCTACTCTTCACAAGTTCTGAATCTGCACCTAAACCAAATTGTTTGATTTTTTTTCCTTTAAGGAAGCTTAATGTGATTTTTATTCATTTCTTTGCTATGGCTACCTGAGACATTTTACAGTAAATGCACTTTCAAAATGAAAAACTAGTTGGAAGGAATGAGACACTTCCTTCCCAGGTCTAACAATGACTTGTTGACCTGGGAAAAAATAGCTGCTCTTCACAATTGCATATTTCATAGGTAATCAGAAATTAAAAGGGAGTGTTTTCTCAGGAAATGTGTTTCTTATCCAGCTATGCAAAATACAATGGCATCCACTCACTTACTTCATGAGCAGGTTTCAGTTTTGAGAGCTTAGCTGAGATGCCCCAAGAAGGTTAGCGTTCGGGGTGCGGGACGTGACAGCACTGGGCCTGCTCTAGCAACTGTGAAGCCAAGTGCACTCACTATGCATTTCCATACCAATATTCAAAATATTATACTAGCTAGCAGAGGTCTATTATTTCGGAATAAATTGGGAGATATACTCATAGATGCACATACTTCTATTTGGTGGCTTACTTCACAAAACAGCATGATCTTTAGAAGCAGAATACATTTTTTTGTATTCAGTTTCACAGGAAAGGACACTGTTTTAAGCTTAATGTTAAATTGCATCCTAAATGAAGGTGCAGGTCAGATATTCTCTAGCTTCAGGTATGTGCAAATGAAATAAATTCACATACTTCTGAGTGTCTTAACAAAAAAAAGAAGTGACCTTATTATAACAAAAGAAGCAATCATTTATAATTCCATGACCTATAAGGCCATTTCTGTCAGGAAATTAAAAAAAAAATGTTTTCCTTTAAAAATATAAACAGAATTTGTTGAACTATTTCTACTTTAAAACCTCATAGATCAATTATGAAGAAAAAGCATGTTTACTTCTTTTTTATTATAACATTTTTATGTAACAAAACAAAAATTATTTTCAATTAACTCTGAATTATTGGCTATGGAGATAAAGGGATTAAAAAACAGTACATTTATGTTCACATACTTGTACTATTGGTTAAACCCAGGCACAATGAGGAACTAAAGAGTCTCAGTAGGATGACTGAAACAACCAGAAATTGCCTTGTATGACATTGAGTATACGTATTTATGAAAGAAATATTTAATAATTAATTCTGGTCACTATCAATGATAATCCACTACTAACAATCTCTGAATCATTATGTTTTCAGTGATTTTTACACAAAAATTACATGCATGAAAAAAATTCATTGATATCCTTATAAGTGATTCTTATTTTATGTGTTCTGAATCTTTCTCTAGAGATGCTCTACCTCTGCACTGAACAAAAGAAGTGTAAGTAAGAGCAAGTGATGTAAATATCCCCTTACTACACAAATTCAAGGCCTAGAAATATGCACAACAAAGCTTTTAAAAATTAGAATAAAGAATCATCCATAATAAGAAAGTAGCTGGTAGGATACTAAAGCATCTTCCATAGATAGATTAAATAGCAACCCCTCATATTCGTTGGAGAAAAATAACAGAATTTGAACTAAACTGCATTAACTACATTCCAGATGTAGCATACAAAAGTACCACACAACTCTCCTTTGCCAGGACGTAAGGTTAAAGATTGAATGTGCCGCTTACAGTTAGGTTACTGTGAAGGTCCGCTCTAAGTATTCATTTTTGCAGACCCTTGCTAGATGATTCATGTAGCAATTTATTTATTTTTTCACACTGATGGTTTTCTCCTTCCTGTTTCCTGAACTTAATTATATAGACATACATCATATTTTCAATGTGGGAAGGTAGAGAACTAAACAGATTTACTTCTTATCATTCTCACCATAATATGCAGCCCTAGAGTTAATGATATTAGAGGAGTTTTGTTCTTAACTTCATTTTAAATAGGACATGGCTCAAAATTACTCATAGTAGAATAAATCTCAATTTGTTAAATCTGCCTACTCTGGCCTGCTTCATGAAAAACAAACTTTTGCTTCCCTTAGGACTGCAGGGAAGGAAAGATCAGGCCCTGGTTCAAATGTTTTAAGGTCAATGAGTTGCACAAAACCCAGTGATCAATCATTCCTATTCCTTCCAGTTCTGACTACTATTAATGGCCATCTGCAACCCCCTCTCAACAGACTTGCAGCGCTGTTTGCAGCGCTGAGTGCAATCTTCACCAGATAGGGCTAACATAGGTGCATACATACATAGTATTTATGTATGAATGCACCTCTAGAAGAGAGCAAGAATGACTGAGCAATCAACGAGTTCAGTGAGTATCTCCCAAAATCTTCCTGGAGATGGTACAAAGTCAGATCCTTCTCCCAAACCTGAGATGTTTTGGCTTGCTTCCAACCAGTTAATGTGAATTTTACATTTGAGCCCAGCTGTAACTTGTTTACTGTCAAGCCTGCAATTGCTGGGTTTTGCAGCAACCAACCACCATTTTCACGTGCCACATCAGCCTATCCCTGGCCGTAAACAGAAAAAAATGATGAAGAGTAAAGGGATGTGTACATACTGACAGACACAAATGCTTATCAAAACAACGATAGTACATCAACATGCTAATATGATGTTGCAACAGCATCAATAATACACATTTGGAGCCAGTACCTTAACCACTGATATTCAAATAAATACTGCAATCGTAAAAATCTCTTCCCTAAATAAAGATCAAAGAATTGGATCTCCGGGGCCATCTTTCAAAACCTTGCTTAAAATGTGTTCTTAGGATACTCAGTTACTTTTATATCGCTATACTTAATATCAGGATGTTTACTGAATCACTTCATAGTTATAAACCAGTTGATTCTTTTTGTATTCCAGTAATTCCAATTATAATCACATATTGTTAAAATGGGGAGGGAGAGAAAGCCAACGTAGAAGTTCCTTAAACATAGGAAACCATACGCTGCACTTCCATGGTAACCAGGAAGAAGAGCCACACAGGTCCTATGTGATAGATATCCTATGACCGACAAAATGTTCCTAACACAGGAAACAAATTTTCCAAATAGAAGCAAGAAAAAGTAAGAAAAAGGAGACCTCTAACAGACAAGAGGCGATGTTGCCATGGGAAGTGAAAAAGTCTAACAGCACCCCTGGTACACAGATGGAAGCAGAAGAAAATATGTAAAAGTTACAAATGAAAACACAGCTATGAAGATCCCGTCCCACCACATGCCTCTTCAGGCCTCTGTTAACTTTTTGCTTCTTGCTGTGGTACCCACAAACTTTGCTTTCCCACAGGACAGCAGATTTCCTGGGTTTTCACTCCTCTTTGGCAGGTCCCTCCCTAAATAGAGCTGCCTGGAAAGTCTCACCAAGGCTGAAAGATATTTCTGGGCTGCTCCTCTCCTGTCAGCCCAAGAGCTTTCAAATACAGGACATTTACTAGCAGGGCAGTGTAAGCAAGCTTTGTTAACTTATGCACTGCTCAGCCATCCTTACCAGAGGCTCCAGATTTCTCAGTTTCCTACTATTTTTTAGAAGATATTCATTTTTAACTTGTTTTACATGAAGGTGGAGTAGATTTATAATATTTCAGCTCATCACCTGCAGTCCAGTATTCTTCAGTTTGTTAACTGCATTGTAGGGTGAGGTCTTAATACATACGTTCCTTTGAATATTCGTATTTATTAATTATTATTACTATCACAGTCTTCATGAAAGCAACACACTAATACACAAGTTCCTGGGTATTAATAACGTTCAAGATCATTGCTCAGTTCAGTGTACATACTATAGGACAGCTGAGAAATTATCATTGAAGCAGTCAAGTAATGAAAAAGTACATATTCACCGTAAATAATAGGCTCTTTATCATCAGTATAAGTAAGGAATACAAAAATGCAAACTTTTTTTTACAGTATTCTGCTTCTACATGACTCAAATTCTCCAGTTTCATACAAAATTAGTAAACTTTAAAAATTTGTTATATTAAGTAACTTACAAAGTTGTAGTAAAAGATGTCTGATGAACTAAAATCTAATGAAACTTTTCTAGCTGCTATTCCTATCTTACATAACTTATGACTGCCTGTTTATTACTGAACATAGTATTAATAAAAATCTTAATTTGCTATAGTAAAATGGATTGCTGCTAATTAAAATATATAAGAAAACAAGTATTAATTATTCCTCTTGTCTGCAGCAATTCTATCCATACAACTAAGATTTTGCTGGACTCTGTGAAACATTATGCAGCAACAAGATGAAATATTTTGCAAAGACTTGACGGATATAAGACAAATATGTCAGCTGTGAATAAATGGCTTTTGAAGAGTTTCTTCAAAGGGTGTTGCTTCACTCATAGAAATACCACACAGGAAAAAAAAAAAAAAAAAAAAAAAAAAAGTTCAATGTCATAGCTGAGCAGCACATTACTAACTATTTCTTTATTTTTCCCTTTCACATCACCTTCAGGAGATTCCAGGGTAATTTTCTCCTTAGGCTACCCCCATGCTTTGGGATAGAGGACTGGGAAACACTGAAACTCTGAGGCTGACACTGAAATTAACCCAGAAAGAGGCCATCTATGACCCCTTTTGGTGTCATAGCCACTAAATAATGCCTTGTGCTTTATTTACATGAATACATGGAAACTGAACATTTACCTTTAATCCAAAACATCATTTCTGTGAGTATCCGCTGGGTTATATTGCATCTGACTATGCAACAGCTGCAGCAGCTGAGCAATGGCTAACTCTCACCGGTACCCAGATTCCCTCTGTTGAAGAAATAGATCTCCATGCTCACTACTATAATAAGTTCCAGAAAATGCATGTGGCAGCAATTACTGTCAGCATCCATCAAGACTTAAAATGATGAAAATTTCCTTTTAATCTACATGCTTTCTTCCTAGTAGACCAGATACTCTAGCATGTGGCTTCTAAGACTGTGCTTTCTGAGATAGCTGCCCCCTTTTCCCATGTAAGGCAGCAGCATTTGACCACACATTTCATTAGAAGAATCTCATATTAGATCTTTCCTTATTCTCTCATCTAAAACAGCAATCTCCCTCTTATTCTGAGCAAACTTAGTGTTAATAAATTTCTCTTATATATTCTCTACATCAAAACATAACATCATGAAAGGGAGAACAGAGAATTATTATGCTTAACAAAATTAATGCCACATTGAGACTTCTGATTTACAAGCTTGAATTTTGAGTGCTTGCCTGCTTATTGTAACCTTGGCAGTTGCACAGTCACAATACGACTTGCATTAATTTCTTGACTTTAAACAATACAATTAACAGCATTTTTTTTCTGTAGTAGTATATTCAACCACAGGATTGTTACTTTGTCCCCTCTTTAATGACAAGATCAGTAATGGCAGTATCTTTTCTATTTCCCTTAAAATTATCAGTAAAGACTTCAGCTTTGGTATATATTTCTAAGCTTGCTATAGATTTCACTAAATTTTTATTACAGGAGAGTACAACTCATTTTCAACAGCGTTCTTTTAGTATTTCAGAGAGAACTCCTTGCAGAAAGTTACCAATAGTGAACATCATTTGGCAAGTAGTCAAGTAAAATTTGAATCAGGAAAGTATTGACATGCATTGGTTTGATTATCAACTGGGATAAATTGAATCCAGGACAGTAGGCATTCAGTATCCTTCAAAGTGAGATTTTAACCAAAATTAGTTCACTAGTAATACCCAAGTTCAACTGTAATACCCAAATAGCAACTGCTAATTGCACAACCATTAAAGAAACGGGACATTCACACAAGGATAGCTACCACCACTTTTCAGGCTTTTGTTGTCATGTGGTTAGTTTTTATTGTCTGGTAAGAATTACAACTTGTTCCTTGGGCTGAAAATAAACAGATTAATCTTTCATGTTCGTGCTTCTACATCCTCTCCCTCATACTGAAATGGCAGAACAAAATCAGCAATGAAAATATTCATAGCCATACACAACTGTCCCTTGTAGTCATGATTCAGCTATGTTTGGGCTCTACRTTATAGGGATGGAAACCTAATAAGTTTTGATGCACAATTCCTAAGGAATTCCTTTGCACCATCACGAATCAACCCTATGGTCATCAAAAGTCTCTGTTGCACAGGAAAATCCCCAGCAAGAGGTATTAGTGAATATTTATTCAAGCTAAATTAAGGACTTGATCTCCACAAATTCTATTCCTCATGTCCATGTTACCTTGTTACTACTTTTACTTACTTGCAAATATCCATCCCTTCAACAACCGTCCTTTCCCCGCTTTCTGGTGAATTTTCTCTCCTTCAGCCCCAGCAAATGCCTCAGCTTTCTATTTGGATAAAGTGGGACAAACTCCTTACAGGAAAGCACGGTCAGCTTCTACTACTGTGTTTCCCTGCTTCAAAGCCACATTAAGCCATATTCCCTCCCACCCTCATAAGCTCCTCTAGCTGCTTTCTCCCTTCTTCAGAGCAGGCTCCAAAGATATCTCACCTGCTCTCTCTGGACACCTCTGCCCCCTTCCCTGCCATCTGCGGGGCTCCCCTGCTATGTCAGCTCACAAGCGCCCTACAGGCAACTGCAAGAGGTGCTCTAAGGACATTCTCTCAAACATCATCCAAATATCTTATTAGTAAACATTTCTAGATAAAATTCTGATACTAATCCTCTATCCAAGGATTAAAGATAAGTGGCACAAAGTTGCTGATGAATAGATGACAAGGCCAACTTGTCATTTTGGGTATAAAACAGACACTGGAAAGTTCCAGACACTGGAATAGATCCAGCTCAATAAAAGCCTTGCAAATTCATTGTATTCATATATCAAAATATTTAAGGCATAGAGAAAGGAGAAAAACTTTCCCATTTTCAGGTGTCTCTCTTCTACAGATTTACAAAAACCCACTCCTGCATTGTTCTGTGATTTCTGCTTCAGAGAGTAAATCTGTCCGCAGTCTGAACACAGAGTAACTTCAGACTCTCCCTTTCACAGTTGGCAGTTAGCTCACTGGTCTCCCAAGTACGTTTTTGCATTTTCTAGTTTAAAAACGTACATCTAATTTCTACTTCAGCTAAGACACACTGCCTCTAACATGTCTGACATAAAACAATCTTCTTTTCAACGTCACACAAGCTAGCAGGGGGTTTTCTCCCCTTGGTCCATTGGAGGGCAGCAAAATATTTACTAAAGAGATTCCTTATTTTATGGTCTCCTCACCAAGTTGTCCCAACAAAAGGTTTAATAAAAACCTTGGAAGAGTTCAGAACTTCTTTGTTTGGCTTGCAAGATTTTATGTATTTATTTATTTTAGTTAGAGCTAAGTTTTTTGAATACTTGAGACTATTTTTTCACATCAGAGATTATGCCTTAAAACAAACAAGGCTTCCTGTATAAATAATTCTGTGGTGTTCCCATTCTTTCCAGAGCTAATGACATCCACATTAGGAGGAGAAGAGTAGTAAAGCTCTACCTGGAAGCCAGTTAGCCTGTTCTCCTCTGGAAAGTCTGTATAAATTTAGCAGGGGTTTAAATCCAACTGTGTATCTCCAGCCAGGCAGTATTGGCATACTGATCATCTTGCATCATTCATTTGCTATGAGCACACGTTATCTCAGCTTTTAGTTTAATATAAAGGGGAATCAGCAGTACTAATGGAATATTTTGGAGTCCGTATCCTAGGTTGAGAGCCAAGTTAAAAAAGAAAAATATTTTAATGCATCCATTAATGGATTTTGTACAATTCTCTTCAGTAAATTCTGAATATCAAATATATTAATTTTAGATTGGTGTTTCATGAAAAGCTACTGATAATAGCCTTGCATATAGGAACAGACTGACTGCAGAAAGACTGCTGAGAATAAAACACAGAATGTCAAAATGTCTTCAGTCTAAATCACAGGAGCTGTAAAAGGTCTTTAACCAAGGACCGTATTTGTGTTTTATAGTCTGTAAAAAACTCACTCTCTTTATCAAATGTTTTGGGCATTCTCCTGGAAATGAGATTTCCTACTGATTTTTACAATGACAATAAAGCAGAAGGCAGAACAAAGAGGCACCACATAATGGTTTGGAGTCAGGAAAGGAGCAAAGCAGGGCTGCATTGTGCCTCTGGCATCTGTTCATTTTTTAGCCCAAGCTGGTAATACCTGTGCCTCAGATGGGCTCCAGCAGTGGCGTTCCCACTAGCAGGAGRGGAGCAGATGCCATCATCCCAAGGGCGACAATTTGGGGGCGTCTGTGGCTGAACATAAGCCTGCAGCTCAGGAGCTCACTGCGCAGGCGCATGAGGAAGCACCCACTGGGAACAACACAAAAGTTACTGTGAGAAATTTGAACCATGCAGGTGATTTTTTTTTTTTTTGTGAGAGTTGGCAAAATCCAGTGTTTTAAATTATAACTCAGGCAAAGAACTATCAGGTTACTGAGTGCAGGTCTATATCCAGGAATGCTTAAATGATACAGTGGGAGCGCTAGAGAAGTCTCCCTACCCCCCAAAATGGATGATAGGGAAAACACAATGAAATTACTCCCTTTTATATCCCAGGAAATTCAGAACCCATTAGCCTCTGCAAATCCACCACCTAGCAAAAATAGAAAGAGTTTTTTATTAAGTTTCTCACAAAGATATTGGCAGCTGCTGGTACTTGCACATACTAGACTGCAGACAGAAAAGGTACAGAAAATTGTCAGGCAGCAGAACTGCAGTTCAAGCTACAAAGAGCAAGAACAACAACCGAGGGATGTGGCAGGATACTGAACCTTTCCTGTAGCTTTCCAAAAACAAACTCCAGAGTATTTGCAGMTGATTCTTTACAACAGGTAAAATTCATTATACTTTAGTCAAAAGACAACAGACAGAAGCTCTCTTAGTGAGACCTGCATTTCAAAGAAAGAGGAAAACAGTGATGCAAGGCAGAATTGTCTGCAGGATTATTCCTGAGTAAATAAACTCCTACAGTAGGGATATTATAAAACAAATTAGCAACTTCCTCTTGAAGCTGGATGACTATAAGATATAAGAAATACTTACCTAGATAGGATGTAACTGCATATAAACATCTTGACTGGTTACAATGCATGACAGTGCCTGCGTGTACATTTAAGTTCCACTTCACGCTTTCACGTGGCTCTGGTATGTTATTTTCACTGACATATGCTGTAGTAAATGTAATTATAGAAAACACAATGCTCATAAACCACGTGTGGGCACCAGAATGGAAATCTTGCAAAAGAAAATTGCTCTGTTTTACAGTATGCAGAGTGACAGAACAATTTTCACAGAYCACACCACTTTTTGAAGGTCCTGCAGTCTTTCTAAAGAGCGAGAGTAAAACCAGTGCAAGTTCGATCCAAAATCTTTGTTCTAAAGTGGAAAACACTGATATTATTTCTAAAGCATATGGAGCTGTCTTCAGTGACTGTTTACAAAGGTATTAATTGCTACGGAGCCTGATCAGATGGAGATGTTGAAAGGAACAAAGCCGGAAAAGGGAAACAATAGCAAAGAAGAGGAGTAGCCCAGTACACCCAATAACCAGGTTTCCAGCTGCCAAAAAGCACCTCATGAACTGAAGAGTTTCATCAAGGTCGTCAGACATCAGTGCAAACACTTAGGCTCATCTTTCCTTTCCAGGTTCGTCCACTTCCCCTTTGGTCTCGAGRAAATGCCTTGTCTTGCTCATCTCCTACTAATGGCATATTCCCTCTAGCTTTTACCATGAGGCTGCTTTTAGCATCCACTGTTAGCTCCTGGGTAGCCCATCTCTACTTGCTTAAATCTGGCCCCCTTTTAGCACCAAATTCCAYGAAAGTGTCATTAGATCTTTCTCATCCTTGACAAAATATTCACACCAGCAAGAAGAGCGTCAACATAAAGTTTCATCACTAATGGAAACCTGGCTATTGTATATTGTGGTGTTCCTTTTCTTGGCTGTTGTCCAGCCTCATTCCCTGAAACCTTTCCACTCTTAAACCCCTAAATTTCCTCTCCCTTATGCAAGAATGCAGGCAAAAGAAGTAATCCCTTCCGCTCTTCTCCTAGCTCCTTGGCCTCACCTCTGCAGCTGACTGAGATTCATTGCTTTCCCCTTATAAGTCTGATATTCTGTCCAATATTTTTTTTAGGGACAGCATGTAGCACAGCTGGAACAACAGCCCTAACTTAAGGATATAGCAAATTGACTGTGCATGTGCTTTAAAGTTCATCTGGGAGCACACAGCAAGTCTGGCAGGCCCAGAACACATAAAGCAAATTCTCTATATATTAACCATTGCATGTAATCGTCATGACATAATGGACTGTACCTATATTTCTATCTGGGATTTTCCAGACACAAATACAGAATCTCCTCTAAGAGTCTCTCAGGTATAACTATCCCTGTAACTGTGGCTGCAGAAAACAAAACAGGACAGAAGTATTATCAAAGTAGTACAAGGGTGATTTATACCCTATTTCTGCAGTGACAACTTAAGACCACTGAAAAAAATAAACTAGGTGCAGCTGTGTCTTAATAAACAGTTCATGGAGAGCCAAGAGACAAGCTACAAACAGTAAATAAGRCACAAATAAGACACATCTTGCATTTTTTGGATGACTAAGCAATATAGCATGGTTCCATTCAGAAAAAGGGATCTTGCCCTTATGGCAGACAGAGGGCCTGGAAGGTGCAGCAGGTTCAAGGATGGTGAGGTCTCACCAGAAGGCAATCAGAGCTCACGCAGGAGTCAGAGCAGCAGCTTCCTGCTATGGACTAGATTTCCGGAATTATAAGCAAGAGTGGCAAAAGCTGCAGCTGGGAAGAAAAAAAGCAGCTTGCCAAGCATGGGAGTGAAAGATAGCTGGAAGGGAGGCACCTTGCAGCTGGGACAAATAATGTGTGTACACGCAGGAAATTGAGAAGCTGAGAAGCCAGAGGCCCTGAGGAATGGCAAGCAGCAAAATGGCATACAATGCCAGCGCTGCAGGAGGTATGTCTGCTAAATTATTGCCCCAGTCTAAAGCAGGGAGGGAGATCTAGATGCCTATCTAACTGCTTTTGAATAGGCTTGCAATTTGAACTGCAGAATGGCTCCTTTGTCTTGCCCCCTTGCTGAGGCTAAAAGACATTGAGGCACGCAGCCAGATGGCCAGGGCAGACTCGGAGGACCCAGAGGAAAGTAAAGAAGGAAAGCTTCATTCCTTAAATCGGTATTGATTCCTGAGGCTAACAGAGCAAAATTCCAGGGAATACACAACCTAAGGGGATGGTACAGAAATTAGGGTTCTCAGCTAGGAGGTACCTGCGAGCATGGAGTAGAGATGTGGATGTACCTATTCTATGTAAAGGTCTTAGGCCACTCAAATCTGCTTTATGAGATGTATGCGACTTCAAAGTGCTGTCAATGAAGGGGATCCCCCCTTRCTCAACATGTCATGTGCGCACAAGGAACAAACATAGTTTTAAAAGAAAGTCCAATAACCTAATAGCCCCCTGAGAGCAGTTCCTTAGGGAGCTTTCAGAAACAGAAACTACATGGTGGGTGCCAGAGGCAGTGAGGCAACGTAACTAAGAAATGGATGAAAAAAAGTGGTGAGCAACAGAGACTTATTTTTGTATTAGCTCTGCCAAATGGATTATTTATATCCTAATCTTCTCAGCTGCTAAAACTGAGCTCGTGAAGGAAAATTGTAGCAAGCTCTCCCAGTATTCAATGAAGCAGATAAGCTTCACCTTAAAGCAGCTCTGCCAGCCTCTGACTGCCTTCCAGAGAGTACAGATTCCAGTATAATTCTTGCAGACAGTGGTAGTTTATAATGAGACATTCTTGGGATGATGAGACATCAGGAAAGCCCAGTCTGTAAGCAGCCCTTAAGTAGCAAACTACATGAAGTACTGAAAGAGCATACCTGCTGGAGAAATGTCCTCAGTATGAAACAGTGATGTGGGGACCCTGGGTCCGGAAAGCAGTGGAGATTTGCCCCAGTGACCTTTGGTGCCCAAGGAGTGTCAGTGAAAGCTGAAAGGCTGGCAAAGGAAAACATAGAAGGAGGATAGCATGCTTCAGCTAATGGGGGCTGCCTGTGCTGAAGCGAACTCACAAAAGCTGACAAGAAAATGTTGCATGTAAGACCACAATTGTAATGCTCATTGCTATGGTCTTTTCCCAGCTGGCTTCATATCTTTGGAGAACCATACCTTTGGAGAACCATACCTTTAGAGAACAAATAAAAAAGAATCTGGACTTGTGAAGTCACCTTGCAAGCTTCAAGGCAAAATCATTTCTAGCTTGAACAGCAATATCTGACCAGCAGCATAGCCACAGAGCTAATACCTACCTCCAGCCCAAGGTCTGCCTTCAGCTGCCTCCTTTTGCAAAGACCCTAGAGCCCCTCTCTTGCATGCCAAAATGTGAGTGACTGCCACTGTGTGACTGAGGAGTAACCATCAAGAGATGAGTAGTATTTTCTGTCTTTTCCTCCATTGTGGAAGAATGATTGTCCTCTATCACCTCCACACGAGGCTCATCACAGCTCACCACTGAACTGAATCATTCCAGCCAAAATTTAGATATATAAACACRCACACATGCACAAACACAAACACATACACACACAAATATATATTCAMGCATATTCTATGGAATTCCAGTGATTGGATCCAGATCCTACCACTTCCCGTTCCTCTTTTCAAGCCTCCAGTACTTAGCTTTCTTTACTATTAGAACATTTAGCTTTTCCTAAAGTTTAACAGAAGTATCCCTAACTGCTATGTTAGCCCATTGTTTCTTGCACTTTCACCACTGAAACAAAGAACAGTTTATTCTCTTCCTCCCTGGACCATCTTTTAAATTATTTTAAGACTGCTATCATGCCTCTCCTCACTCTTCTTTTCTCTAGACTAAACAACCTCAGTGTCTTCAACTCCTAGGGCATGATTTTTWAAACCTCTGTCATTCTTATTGCTTGCCTCTGGACTTTGTTCAACCAGACCACATCTGTCTTGAAGTCTCTGTATCTGAAACTTTACTAATACTTTAAAAAATAAAAAGGTTACTTCAAAGATCTCATAATATAGCACACCTCATTTTACATCTCTATGTTAAAYGTATACTTGGTAACTTTGAGGGTTTTTTTTCTTTAAACTGTCCCCAAGGAGCAGTATGGCTTGGGATATTACCAAGATACTTGGAAGAGACAAGTAGGACAAACAGAGGTATCTGGTGGATGGTTCTATACAGGAAACCAGATCAGTCATCTGGGGTAGACTTGGGAAAAGAGGTGTTATCTYGCTTACTACATGGTATGGACTTAACAGTGAATTTTAGGTTATTCAGAGTCACGTGTACCATTGTTCTAGCACAACTATTTCATTACATCATGAGTTGCAAATGAAAGTATTTTTAAGTATTTTTCTTGTAGTTATAACAATTTCTGGTCTTTTTTTTTGGGGGGGGGAGGGGGTTGCATATCTTGCCTTTCAACTACTTCCTAACACGTTGTTAAAAATTATGCCATAAGAAAGACTAAGAAGGAAGAAGTACAAGTAACTTATACACACACAAGTGTATCCTGGGACAGATGTCTTSAGATCTGTCCTTACTTTGTGAGGAAAACCTCAGGAGTCTTAAACAACCATTGCCATTACAGAGCAGAAAATAATACAATACTTGGTTTAAAAATAAAGTTTAATTGTTCTGCCTAATTATCTAGTAGATCCTGTGGCAAGATCTACAAAAAGACTTCACTGACTGACATTTTAAATACCTTCCTTRAATACTGAGGACTGCAAAACTGCTCCACAGCTTGAAGTTTGGTCTATTGCTTTCACTTTGGCACAAGGTTCAGCATCCAATTGCATTTTTTTTAAGTCTAGTTCAGGACTGGCYATTTTTTCTCAGAGCACTATCTGATTTGTACTATACAACTTTGCCTCATAATCCCTGCAGAACTGCATGTTTGTCTCAACCACTTCAGTTGTGMTAGCAGCTCTGAAGGCTTCTTCTTTTCTTTGTTCCTCTCCTTTCTCTGGTCTCCGAAGTTTCACTCTTTCTGGGGCTTCAAGAGTCAGCAGCATTCTGCAGCAACACCTAATACCTCATCTGTTCTTCCCTACTATGCTGCAGGCTGTCAAACATACCCTGTCTTACTAATTCTCCAACATTCAGAATATTATCTGCCTTACACTCCTTCTTAAAGTATCTTCATTTTCCTTTATGGAAAGGCAGCTCTCCCACTTGAACTGCTTTCATTTATCAGCCAAATTTTTGAAGAATTTGCACCAGACCCTTGCTTCTCCATTTTCTTGTTCAGCATATGTCTCTTTACATCTCAGTTCCTTTTTTATCTGTACTACCTTCTTTCTGGCCTCATTACATTTCTAAGTGGACATTAATGAGAAGCCTGAGCCAGTGTTTATAATTGCTAAACAGCTGTGTTAACCAATACTGAAGAAAGATCCTTGTGGGAGGGAGAAATATGTATCTGCATTAGTCATGCTGTTAACATCAACACTCTTTAACAACTGATTTGTACCAGACTACTCCAGGAGCAAGTTAGACTTCAGCTTTTAAATGATCACATACCTTTACACTCCAGAGTTAGAACCTGGCTCTGTTAAAAGCTTGGCAATATTTTCCTCTAATATTAGCCATTTCTTCCACATTTTAGAGAAATGTGTTGAATTCACACAAATTATACAAGGATCTTTCAAACTCCAAACACATGTTAGGCCACACAGGTGGGGTAGCTTCACATAGCTGGGATATTACACACTGCGGTGGGAAACCACCAGTTCTTGTATTTATTTCAGAAGAGTTACAATAATCCAGAGGATGACACAAAGGCTGGTGTTTTAAATTCTCAGACTCAGCTGAATCTAACAGAATTCAGACTGCAACAAAAGAAAAAAATCCAWGCAAGTGAACAAAAAACCCTGTTTTTTTCCTTCAAATTTTATATAGGGTATCTACCATACAAAGAAATGGGTATCTAAATTGAACAGGCTGGAAATATAACTTCCTGTAGTTCGTACCTATCATCAAGCCTCCTCCAAGATTTTATACAGTTAAAATAAACTTTATCTGAGAAAATGAGAGACTGCTCAGAAGAATGAAAAACCTAGGTAGTTTATGTCTGGGTAGAAGGAGGGAAAATCAATGTGTTGTGTAGACACCCAGAAGGCCTGTGGAGCTGGCAAAGCTCAGCACAGCCAGCACAGAGCTGAAGCCAGCTCCTCCAGCAATGCTAATGTGCACATACCCTGCTCCAGTCTGGCAGTGCACCCAAGGCAAGCCCAGAACGCAGAAAGTGTRTTACTGGAGCCCTCCCCAGCTCTGCAGGCATCAGCTAGGTGTGGACAGGGTTATTAGCACTGGCTGCAGAGGAGTGGGTTTTGTGTATACCTAGTGTATATTCTCCTCAGAGGTCCCAAGGATGGGAAGCAGTGCCTGGGAAGCTCGGGCCTGCAGCCAGCTCAGGGTTTATTAGTTTGAGTAGGCACAGCACAAACATAGCTGAACTGCTTCAGGGCCAAAAGTGATCCTGCAAGCAAGACAGCTGCTCCATGCCACTGCATCTGTCCAGTAAGCTCCTGGCAAGGCAGGAGCTCCAAGCTCCAAGTTAAAGCAGTTTGGGTAACTGTATTAATAGCAAAAATTCAAAAACTCCCACTATCACAGAACTGCCTGGACAATGAAGAATGCAAGCAGTGCCACTGGATGCACAGTAAAACCATTTTCCAGCTTGTAATTTAACATTTCTACCCAGCTCCTGGATGGTAGGGCAGCCAGCATAAAGGCTGCTTCCTGAGTGTTCTACCATTTAAGCATAAAGCAGTATTGCACTCAATCCTGTGATCCAAACTCTTCATTATTCTTGGAAAATAAACCAGCATACCATAGGAGCAGCTGTTCTAATTGCTTCCTTTCATTACCATCTATGGGTGCTTCTGTCAAGCTAACCTCCACTGACTGGCCTTCTTTACAGCTCTTGACCTTCAGCCTTGTGAGAGGGTTTGACACCAACTACATTGTCCGCTTTTCCTACAGTCTATTTTTTCCCATATCTGCTCTTCTCAGTTGTTCATGGCAGTTACTCTTTTCCAGAATTCACCCCGTTGCACAGCCTGAAATGCAGTTTCTCTGAACAGCAGTCCTGACTGTATTGCTGCTTCAAAAACATTAGTGGCTATAGCTTTTCAGCTTTACATGTATATTTTTGTTTGACAGCCTTGTTTCATGGTACTTTCTTTTATATTTCTACATGGAAAATATCATCTTTGTTGTGATGTAGGAGTGGCAGAGAAATTGCCAAGGCCCTAAAAGCTATCCAGCTTCTCCCTCATTCCCAGTAGTCCATATTGCTCTCTTACCAGTAATCAATACCTAAATAATGTCTAGCAACATATCTGTAGCACTTGTGGTGGAAAATCACTTCTCTTTCAATATCATTAGAAATAGCACTCATTGCACCATAGGATAATTTACTGAACACAGACTCGAGTTCAAGACGAACTGCTTTTCTAGTCTTTGTGGTTGCCAGTAATTAATAATCAGACATTTGAATTTCTGTACTACAATTTTTCTTTCCTTTGAGATCTATTTTTCTTAACCCTAAAGAGTAGGCTTGTTTCAGATACTCAGTCCAGTGATGACTGTATTCCAGTAGAGAGGCTATAGCACTCCTGTCAGCTGGCAGTGGTGGCTGGTGGCTCATCCATCACTATTTTCTTGGTGCAGCCCCTCTCAGCTGGACAATTCTACCTAAGTCCTATGGATGCCAAGAGAAAAGTGACAAAGTCTTTCAAGGAGGCAGACATTTCAGGTTCATCTGCATGACCAGTGAATTTTTGCTTAGAAGATCCTTTTGACATGTTAGAATTGCTCTCTAGCTGTAACAGTCACTCATACAAACTAATGTTTTGGTGTACACTGTACAGAACAACTATTGCATACACAGGTAGGACAGGACTCCCTTTAACATTGAATAGAGAAAATATAAATAACAGAAGATAACCACAATTGTTTTGGATGGCTAGAGGACTTCCACCTATACAAAGCACCTGAAAGTAATAGCGTGGCATTTTTGTAATGCTGGAAGCTTTTTAGCTTAGATAGGAATCACACCAGAACAGGACAAGAAGATGAAGAAAGAAGGCATCAACCTGCAAAACAGAACCAGGAAAGAAGTTAAAAAAGAAATTAAATCTACATTTCTGAAGAAAAATTCAGAACAGAAACAGAGTTTGTTACTGGTTCCATAAAACTCTCCATCTTCAGCATTTTTCACATAGTCAACTAGTCAGCAGGTTGCAGACAAAGGGAGAATTCTCACATGAGGCAAAGCAGAAGGAACTAAATAGGCTGAAGCTGAATTTGAATCATAAGCCAATATCCTCCAAAAAGAAAATGTAAGTTTCTTCCAGACAAGTATTTCCATTGGTTAGCTTGTGGGAAATTGTTCTATAATTAGAAAAAAGAATGCACTAGGTTTTTACTATTTATACAGTAATATGTAATTTTTCTGATAAGAACATCTGAGAGACTTGAAAACTGCTGTTTTTATTTACAGAGTAAAATAACTTGACTAATGAAAGTATTATAAAAGTACTATAAAAATATGCATAAAGCTGAGAAGCCAGGTCATCTTGCAGAGCTGACACTCCAGAAGACAGCTTGAGGTGAAAGGCAAATTAAGATATCCAGAAAAAGAATTCTAAGGGCATAAACTGTTTTTGAGGGTGAAAAATGGAAGCAGTCAATTGCAAAAGCTTGGCAGGTTGAAACCTTTTGTAATATAGAGTACTTAGAGGCTCTCTTACACTATCTGTTGTGTAATATACTATGCAGTATTTTTTCCATGGATCCTAAGCCTAAAGATATATATGTATCACACAGTAGATTGCCATTTTAGCATTGCCAAGGATGACTCTCAGCAAGACAGTCTGGGTACAAACAGCATCAAGCCAAGGCATCTGCTGCTGGCCAGTGTCAGAAAGCAGCTATGAAAACAGACAAGCTTTTGCTTTTATATTKTATGATCAATGGGCCTGCACAGAGATCTTAGTTCAAGTTGCAAAAGCAGCTTAATGCTACCAACACAAGGCAGTTACAAGGCAGTTAATCTTCCTTCTCAGCTGTACGAACGGACC
Source organism: Rhea americana (assembly GCF_003343005.1). Lineage (NCBI taxonomy): Eukaryota > Metazoa > Chordata > Aves > Rheiformes > Rheidae > Rhea > Rhea americana. The sequence goes on along the minus strand of NW_028187133.1, from coordinate 2,198,968 downwards.
CTGGGTGCCACTTGCCTGACCATACCGCCACCCACTGCAGCTCGTCATGCCTGGGAGGAGGCATGGCTCCTCAGTGAGAACAGAGTAACCCGCAGAGGCCACATTCTACCTGGTTATTAAGGAAAGAAAAGAGGCTTTGAGATCTCTCTCTGAAGTTTAAATTTAGCTAAATTTAGGTCTGTAGGTTAGGTGGAAAGGATCTGCCTAAGGAGGCCTATAAAGCTAGCTGCTTCTTTCTTTATCCAAATTAGTTAGAGCACCCTCTTAGGAAAACTGCCTTTGCTAAGTGAACTGACTTGCCAAGTGACTATGCTGAGGGCACTGCAGGGAAAAGACCTTGAGTAAAAGAAAGTATCAGCATAGCTTGGAAGACTTTTGTCTGTTTTAATTATACCAGAATCAAGTGAAACTAAGGATTCTTACCAAGAAAGAAGTGTTCTTTAAAACTTTGCAGGAGTGGATACTAGTTCTATCTCATAAACACCAAGCATATGAGCAGTACTTACAGTCAGAAAATGAGACACAGAAGAAGGGGGAAATAATGAAGGATCATGTACTTGATGACTACTCACAAGTACAGCACAAGGATGGGAGAGTCTATCCCAGTGCAGCAGGGCAGAACTAAGAACACTGTGAGGAAACCAAACAAAGCAAAGATCAGACCAGAGAGTGCAACTAGCAAATTCAAAACACCTGTGGCCCCCAGTGGAGACCCCTGGATTACTTGTGCACACAGCCGGCACTGCTAGACTATTACGGAACACCTTGTATGGAACAAGGACTGCAGCGACATGAGCCATAAAAGCTTTTATAAGGGCAGAAGAGCACTGTGCATATCAGCAAGTTTTGAGGAGAAAACAGCATATGGAGATGGAAAAGCACATGACTCTCCAGCCAAAGTGTAAATAAAATTGTGCAAATAAACTACAAGTCGCTCAGGTGTTCATGGAAGATGTGCTAGGATTTTTGAGATGTTATTCAGAAAGAAAAGAAATTAATAAGTAAAACTTTTCACCCAACAGTAGTCATAACCTGGTACCTAGCAGGTTATCTCCTGCACCAAGTATCGAGCTCCTTGGTAATAGCTATCTACTAAGTGGGACCAYTCTCCCATGCTCAGGCCAGCTGGCATGGAATGACTCACATCCACACTGTCCAAAACAGGGAGGCTACATCCAAAACACCTCTTTTAGCACAGCACACTGCTCTCAAACTCTGCCCAGGAATTAAGAGAGCAAAAGCAGGTTCAGAAAGTTGGCCAGAGACAACACTATGGACAATTGAGTACCAGTGCCCAGGAACATTTTTTGGCACTGCGTAATTCACTTGTATAAACACAATTAGTGACTCTCAGCAGAAGTCCAGTTCCTGCCATGCACTGTATACACTACAGTTCATCTATATACCAAGTTATATACAAAGATTACATAAATCTTTCTTGAGAGCTGTTATTTAGGGACTAACACTGTTCCRTGATGGTAACAACAGAATTCGGCTATGGTACAGAATAGTGACAGGAGCAGAAAAAAGGGTTAATTCTCAAGAGTTCTGTGTCACTTAAAGAATTACAAACCAGTAAATTTCACCACTAGATTTGAGAAACTAGTAGGAATTATAGCAAGACATAGAGTCAGCAGGCACACTGCCAAATAAGAGAGCCTGAGGAAGAGTGTTTCTAGAGAAAAGGGAAGTCCAATCTCACAAAACTACTAGACTTACTGCAAGGGTAATATAGTTGAAGCAGTTTTCTTGGATTTCCAAAAAGCTTATTAAAAGGTCCTTCGCAAAACCTCTAATAAAACAAACGTGACATTAAATAAAAGGAAAGATCCTTTATGGTTTAATATTTGTTAAGGGGGGGGAGGAGAAAAAAATAGAAATAAAATACCATGTTCACAGTGGTGGTTATGTTCCTGTAGGAATCTGTGCCTTTCAATGTACTCAGAGATAGCACAGAAAAAGGGAAAGCTTAACACAAACAAGCAGAGTTGTCAGAGCATCACGTAGTTTAAYGATGCGGCAATAAATACAATGAAAGATGAGGTTCAACATTGAGATTCAACATTCAAAAGACAAAGGATGTCAAGGACACAGTTTCTAGTTAAGCAAAAAGTTTACAATCCACACGCAACGTTAAGCAATATTATGAGAGGCTGGTAAATAACTACTGAATACACAGATAAATTCTGTTCTTATTTCTACCATTCCTAAGAAGAAGAAGGTAGCAGCAGCAGAAGGTAGAGCAGAGTGCAGCCATACTCTCAAATCAATTACACTTTTCTGTGTCACCCTGTAAGAATACAGCTGGAAAAAACAAAACAGTTATAAACTGGTAAAATAACTGATTTTATTTGTAGTCTGTTGTCAACATACAATGGTTAAAAACATCAGCGGTAATGGAAACCTCTTTACGAGACCTACCTCTGCCCTTGTTTATTAGTTACGTCATTAACTATAATAAAAAGTTTCTTCATGGCTTTATTTTATTAAATTCACTGAGGATAATGAGATTTTAATCATCTTCCTCTGTATTCTTCTCTGGTAACATGTATGATACATCACATGGTCTTATCTGAGGATAATGAGATTTTAATCATCTTCCTCTGTATTCTTCTCTGGTAACATGTATGATACATCACATGGTCTTATCTGCTTATTTCCCGTTATACTTTTGATCATACTTTTCCAAACTTCTGTTTCATTTTCAAAGTCTCTGCTTTCCGCACTGACCGTATCTTCCAAAGCAATATTAAACGCTGTTCCTTCTGCATCATCTTTATAATAAGGAAAGAATTTCTTCTCTACAGGAAATATGACTTCCTAATGGAAAATGATTGTCCCAGCCGTTTTTAGGAAACAAAAGTAGTCCACCCATTCAGGTGGAAAAAAGGAAATACGTTCTCTTCAGTTTTATGATGTTTACCTTACAACATCTTCAAGCTAAATGGATTCCGCAGATACCTGAAAGTCCCAATGGTAAGACCAAATATAGAACTTTAGTTTTTATAACTATTATTTCTGAAGTCTGTTGACACTCAGAACTTCCTTGCCAGAAATTACTGTAGGTCACATTATAACCATAGAACAGCCCATCCCGGACAATTTGCAGCTGGATCCCCTTGTTTTTAAAAAAACAGCTGGATCCTCGTACCCCCTTGGATTTTACAAGCTTTAACTACATTGATGAAACATGCTTGATGTAATAACTGCAGAACCTGGCAGGAGACAGCAGCTTAAAATGCCACCTGCAACATTTACATGACGTTTGCTATAATCCTGTATTACTCAGTGCAAGCAGAGATGTGTTAGCTATCCAAGATTCATTCCAGTATTGGAGTATACCAAAAGCACAGAAGAGTAAAGAAAGAACATTTTCCATTAGCAAATCTGAAAACAAGTGCACCTTTTGTTTTCTGTTGCAATAGGATCTGGATCAGGCTAGTTTATGTTACATTCCTGGAGGGAGTATGCTGTTGTAGCATGTTATGTATCAGATCTAGGCATGAACCCATGAAAACTAACACTTGTCACAAGTGTTATAAATTCTTAGTTTTCTGTGTTCCAAGGGATTTTTTCCAGTTTGCTGATAAATATTATCTGACAATGCCTGAAATCTAAAATCCTCTTCTCACAGAGGAATGACACCAAGAGAGGCTACATAAGCCTCAGCAATGTGAAGACCTCCTCACCTCCAGTACTAAGAGCTGTACCCAGCTGGCACCTGTCCTAATGTGGCTGACCAAGCTGTCAAGTAGCACTAATTGGCATTTTGCTTTTTGTCCTGCAGAACTCTGTACCAAGACCAATAAATCATTTAATATAAAAGAACAGAGTAACTTTATCTGCTCTGTATTCCACCTGTTCAGTGCAAGCTGAAGGGCACTGTAATCAGCATTCACTGCCTGAGCAATCCAGTTAGCTAAGTTTTCAGCATTTCAGGGAAAAAAAATATGAGAAGAGCTGTCTTGCATGTCAGGGAAAGCAGCTCTAGTTTGTACCTACCCTAGTTCGTACCTCGGAAAGAACTGATCCAAGATTACGAAACACCTCTGCATGTGGAAGCAAGATGTGAGATGGGTGTCAAGCACAAGAAAAATCATCACTAAAATTTGACATGACAGATAAACACAGAAGGCATTAACAACAGCCATTTTTTTTCATAGCTTGCTTAGATCCCTTGGATAAGAACAGGCACACGATTAACCTAAAATTCTATCCAATAGCTGATGTTATTTCAGCATTTTTCAAATGCTTCAACTACAACCTTGTCAAAATAAATGGTGGATTTGTGCTGTATGTGCTTATATGGCAAGGTTGATCCACACTGATACTATTACAGTGTTGCAAAGCATAAAATCTAGTTAATGGTTTCTGCCAAACCATGAATCAGTTACCAAATAATGACCTGAAGTATGTTCTTTTTTCCATTCTCTAATATTTCTTCACAGCACAACCCAAACAATTGCTCATAATTAAACTGATTGGAGGAGCAGACACTGGCAGGAAGTACACTGCTGGCAGTGATCCGATAGCACTTCATTGTACTGAATTTGGAACAATTACATCAGTTCCTTTCATTTTGCAAAAAAYGGGGGGGTGCTTTTTATCTGTTGCTCTCTACAAGCAAAAACCAGTATTTATCAAATATTCTGAAGGAGATTTATATATTTTTAATAAACAGCATAAGCATATCCTTTACTGCCCTGATGACCTTTCCATCTTGTTTTATCTTCTTTATGAATGGTCTGTATTATCAGTCCAGATTCATTTTTTTTTAATAGGAAGACATGAGTTGATCAGCTTTTAATAACGGAAGGACAGAAAATGAAATATATGATGCAACAGCAAGCAAAGGTACTGAGTGAAACTGAAGCCCACATTAAAAAGTACATGATGACTTGGGAATTCTTCCACATCTGTGGAGCAACAGTCATGCATATGGATTATAAGGTAGCAAAAGATCCCACAGTGCTATAGGAAAGCTAAAGTCAAATTTTGCTTTTGAGTAGATATGCCCAGTTCAAACAAAACCAGAGGCCAAAAGGATATACTGGTACCTATAGAGACATACAGTCAAAAGAACTCTACACAAAATCATGAAACTATCACTTCCCTTTTTGTTCCCCAAACTAGGGTTATAACCTAGCTCTTTACTTGCAATCTAGCTCTTTACAGACTTGCCTTTCTTATGCAATCTAAAACATTCAATGCTGCTTGAGTACCTACATCTCACTGCCTTGTTATACATAGCTAGAAGCCATGTTTAAAAAGCCTGTTAGCAAAATGAACACATGGAGGCCAGGTTTCAGTTCCCTTGGCTACCTTGAGAGAGCATGTAGCAGATTTATCTTTGTTCTCCAGTGCCCAGTCCACTGAGTAGCTCATAGAGAGGAAGAAGAGTGGATGGTCCCACAATGACTGCTTGCTCCAAGCAGAATATTTGCAACTCTGAGGCTTGTATAGAGACCAGACACAATCTGGCTTTCAGTTAGCATGCAGTCAATTAAAGTAGCTTTCTCTCACACATGCTCACAGATGTAACACTTCCCATGAATGGCTGTGAATAGATCTCTGAAGACATTCTCACAGAATGAATGTATCTCTGTTTCGCCAAAGTGCAGAGTAGAGGGCAAACTTGGTTCAGAAATATAATTTGTATTGCTGCATTTATAACTTTTGAGGTCTGTGCATTCAGACCTCACTCATTACTCATGCAGACCTTGAAACAGAACCCAGAGCACATACTGAGAGAAAAGGAATGGGCCTGTAAATAGAGCACTGTATAAGGAACATATGGCTTGCTCCTTTGGGCATTTCACTTTGTTTCTTTGTCCTTCTCTTTCAYGGTCCTGAGCCTTGTCTACCTGTATTGAGTGCTATATATGGCACATCAGCCATAGCTATAGCTGATGTGCTTAGTTAGCATCAGTAGTATTATGAATACTTGTGTTATGAATATGATTACGTATGTTCTAAAGATAATGGTGTAAGYCTCAGAACAACAGAATTTCTGAGGGACCCCTGGAGATCATCTAGTCCAACTACCCTGGTCAGAGCAACTRGAACAGGTTGCACAGGGCTCYGTCCAGTTGAGTTTTGAATATTCTCAAGAATAGCAACTCCATGGTTGGAGTCTGGCTCCATCTTCTTTACTCCCCCATCAGCTAATTATTATACCCATCAATAAGATCCCCCTGAGTCTTCTCTTCTCCAGGGTAAATGATCTCAGCTCTCTCAGCCTCTCCTAACATGACTTTTGTTTCAATGCCTTAATCATCTGTGCAGCCCTTCACTGGACTCACTTCAGTGTGTCTGTGTCTCTTCTGCACTAGATACAGCACTCYAGATGAGGCCTCACGGGYGCTGAGTAGAGGGGAAGGATCATCTCCCTTGACCTGCTGGTATGATATACTRTTTTAATGCAGTCCAGGATACCATTGCTCTGTTTTGTCACAAGTCTTGTTTTGGCTTATTGTCAACTTGGTACCCAGTAGGACCCCATCCTTCTCCACAAAGCTGCTCTCCAGCAGATCCAGCCACAGCCCCAATGCTGCCTGAGGTTACTCCTTCCTAGGGGCAGGACCCTGCACTTCCCTTCATTGAACTCAATGAAGTCCCTCTGAATGGCAGCACAACCATCTGGTGTAGAAGCCACTTCTCCCAGTTTTGTATTATTTGCAGAGTTCCAGGACCAAACAAACATGATGTGGGTTATAACCCTGACCTTTTTTTCCTTGTTGGTTGATTCCTTTTTGCTTGATCTCATGGATTGCACAGCCTCAAAGCTGTTGAGGCCAAGTAGACTTTTAGACGCATCCACCTCTGCAGGTTCAYCTTCAGGGAACCATCAGTTCACCCATCAGAGGTATGATGGGACTACTGTGCAGAAAGGTCATTTGCCTTATTTGTGCCACATCATGCCATCTGCAGTCATGAGAATAAATCAATTACACAGGAACTCAAAGGARAAACAACAGCTTATTACCAAAAGCGTAGCAGCTTTGAGACACAAGTAAAGTATCAGCATTTTTAATTGAATTTTCTCCATTTTGTGTACTCTCTCCTACTGCAGTTTATGTTTCTGTATAACAAGGAGAGTGCCTACTTTCTATTTATAACTTTGCTGGGAAGTACTCAGTGTTTTGATTTTATTAGAACACTATTAAAACAGAAACATTCCAGAGTCCCAAGCTGAAAGATAAATTTATATTCATGTTTGCATTTCCTTCTACCCTGTGTTTGCTAGCAGAAACATTTGATGGGCACAGTGTAGCATTATTGCTTGACTTGTACATTTGTACCTTCTCTATCAGATAATCCCCTATGAGTAAACACTAACATCTAACTTAAATTATGCTTTTTATTTTCTTTAACTAATTCCTAACATATTGAGTTCACTGGGTTTATAATGTGATAGCGAACTCTCAAACTTGCCAGATAATTCTGGCTGTCTTTTCAAACAAGGTTTAAATTTAGGTTCCTAAACAGACATGTAAAATAATGATGTGCATAAAGAAGAGGGATGTTCTTTTCAGGTTGAGGACTTTAGGAGTATTAGAGCATGGTTTCCCAATTTGCCAGCAGATTTCCTGAACATTCCCAAATTGCTTAATCTACTTCTGTTTCCTATCYGCAAAGCAAGCATATTCATACTTCCTTTTTTCCTGCTCTTTAGCTATCTTGGTTATAAAATCCAGCAGACCAGTATTCTGCAGAGGTTACAGTTACCTGAATAAGGTACTAGGAGCACCACAGCCATCACAAGTTTGCAATCAGGACACTTCCTACAAAGACAGGACACTTCTAGCCTGTAGAGCGTTTTACTACATTGTAGCTTTAGCAAATGCTTGAAGATTATCCTGTTGGGCCACACGGTTCAGAGGAAGTCTCAATTCACCATGAGTAAGTTTTCTTCTCTCTCTCCTCATCTACCTTTTCATTTTGAATGAGCCTTTGGAGCAAAACTTTGATAATGTAAGAGGGAAGCAAAAAAAAAGTTTGAAGTACACAGAACACTCATCCCTTTCTAATCAACTAGCAACTCGACTCACCAGAAGCAAACAAAAACATTTTTCAACACATTTTAAATTCCTTTCTCAAGGTGAATGTTCTTTGTGATATGCTAGAAAGAAACATGTATGAACAAGAAAAAAAAGACCTTGAGGCAAACTATTGAAGATTAAAATCAGACTTGATTTTATTTGGGTTTTTCCAAAGTATTCACGTATGCTGCCATTTCCACATTCTACTTCATTTCTTTGTTTTGTTCAGTGAAGCAGAAGTACCAAATATTCAGTATACTTTTCCACTCAGAACCAAGAAAACCAGCACCCTGTGAGCAAGAAATGCCATTTCTGATTTTGCTAACTCTGCTAGTCATAGCTGTAAGATAGAGTTTTCAGTTTAGTGAGAGAGAAAAAGCATCGGCAAAGTGCCATAACCACTTCTCCAGACCCAAGACAGCAAAGAGTTAGAAATCTGAGAATAAGAGTCACAATGAGAACCGTTGAGACCAGAACGCGTTTTGTTATACTAATGTTTGTTGGAAGCATAGCATCACCAAAGTATTTCTGAGGCAAGCCAAAACTAGCCAGGAGACTACCACATACTGTATTTTTCTGACATACAGTAATTTGTTATTTTTAAAAATACCAAATGATCATCAACAGAGGTGCTTTATATAGGCACATTTCAAAACTGTGTCAAGAAATACTATCTTAAGAAATATGTCAGGATCTTTCAGGCTGAAAAGCTAGCTAGCTAGGTTCTTCACACCATTGTGCAATGTGTGTCTGAGTAAAAACTCTGCTGGTGTTGTATCAAACTAGAAGAAACAGTGTTTGTCCTCTACTTTACTGCCATAAGAGAGCCCTGCCAAATAATAGTTGTTACAAGATACAATGTT
>NW_028187133.1:2108513-2190014 GCF_003343005.1 Rhea americana | reverse complement strand
AAAAAAAAAAAAAAAAAAAAAAAAAAAACTTGATAGAAAACACAACTAAGCATTGACTTGAAAAATAAATGGGCCTTGATTTTTAGCCATCTTTCTCCAGGCTTGCTTAGGTCAATCCCAGTTTCTCCAAAGCTCAGAGTCAAGAAAATAGCTTTATCCTACAGTATCATCAGCTTATACTTTAATTTGTAAGGTCTGGCAGATATTTCTAAATAAAAGTACACTGGCTTGAATTGGGAATTATGTTTTAATATCCTTATGCTTTGTCATCTACAACAACACTAATTTTGTCACTGTGATATAGCATCCCTGGACAGGATACAAAATAGGACAAAATCTTTTGTCATCTGCAGACACATGGATTTTGGCCTTATTTCTGCTATTATAATAGGTATGAATAAACTATATTATCATTATCTTGACATGCATTGTTAACTAGATCTCTCCAGTGATAGTCACAGCTAGTGCTCCAATCGGGGACTACGCTTGTAAATCCACATGGTACAATTTATGGCAGAAATGTTTCCTTGCAAGTTAATAYCACAACAACAAAATTCTGTTTTCTCCTCTTCGAAACTTTAATCCAACTGATTTTATCTCTACTTCCAAGGCATCTCAGTGTTCATATGCTGTACTGCAACTGACCTCAGGCTGATACACATACTTGTATGCATGCAGGCACACACACAAATAACCTGGAAAAAAAGAGAAATGTTTCTGAAAAAAAAAAAGAGAAAAAAAAAAAAAAAAAAAAAAAAAAAAAAAAAAAAAAAAAAAACTCAAGAACTGCCATTAAAGCAGTTGCCCAAAATATTGCCTATCTAACGTGTTGTTTCTTAATGTTTTTGTACTTTGACAATCATGCCCCATACAATTATTGCATAATAATGTATTTTCAGCATTAAAAAAAAAGTTAAATGACATCACTTTGCCTCAAATATCATTGGAGAGCTTGGCTCAGTTGAAAATGTTTGCATTTATTTATTTAGATTTGGAGACCACATCATATATCCTTGAGTTTAATAATATAGAAAACTGCTTTTAGAGCCAAAAAATCTAATATATTCATCAAATTGGAGAAATGAAAAGTTTGTAGAACAAACTTTCAACCTCCATACATCTTGGCACACTGATTCTTGTAGGGTTTTGTTTTGTTTGAAAGGGAAGCACATTTGGGTTTCTGTTGTATCTAGGAGCTTTTTCCTGTTTCTCCAGATTGTTTGAGATTGTACTTTTGAAGACAACACACAAAGAGGAGTGAAAAAGGTTTTTCTTCCACCTGCACTGTATCTCAGTAGGCCAGGCTAGTTTCCGCATTAAAGTCTAATACTGAATTCACTTTTTGAAAATCCTAGTCCATCTCTATCAAACAGCTGGACACACAGGGCAACTGGACTGTCCTAGTTTGATCTCCTGGAAGGGTTCGGGGAGCTAGGTACTTGCTACCCAGTTATATGAGTGCACATCAAGACAAGGCGATCAAGTTTCACAAATCACTACCTACAACAGTCTTTCAGACCCCCGCCTCCAAAAGATGCTGAGAGAAGATGCTCAGATCCCCACCACAGAACAGTCAACAGGTAAAGTTAAGTTATGAATAACTGTTCATTAGCTAAGTAAATAGTTACTCAGTTGCAGATTTCAAAAACTACTAAGGTAATTTTGTACTATATGCTGCCATCACTTAGAGATACAGCTCCTAACTGAAAGACAAAGCCAGAATTCAGCCTGACAAAACAGCCTGGTGGTAGTAGTAGTATAGTAGTAGAAATGCAATTTGTCCATAACTTTCCAAAAACTAGTGTGATTTGGCCAGGAAAATAGGCCAAAGGCTTCTTGTTGGAGGTGAGCAGTTCCAACCGTCCCAGCACTCTTGCTGGCCAACTGGGGCAGCGAGTACTGCAGGAGGTGACAGTGCTCACTGCTCAAGCCTCTCCTGCAGAGCCACCAGTGCTCCCCACAGACCTCCCAGTGCCATATACGTTGCTTTCTACCACTGACGGAGCAAAATTTCCTACCGTGCAAATCTCAGCAGGTAAGAAAACAGGATGGCAATGTTCCTGCAATGCAGAGCATTTGCTGGTGGTAACTTTACGCCCTGATAGCTGACAGAGCCCAGCTGAGGATCTGGGCTAGCAGTGCCTGTGTTTGTTCTACTGGAAGAGATCACTGCAGTGTTTTTGGACTGTTATACACAAATCACTCGAAACAGAGTTGAAACTCAGAACTAAGGAGTTCTCTCTTGCATAGAAAGCATAAAAGCTACCAAATAGCAAGTGCTATTCAAGGGTTTTTCACCAGTAAGAGCTTTTTCATTTAGTGAGACCTACATTAAACTCCTTTTTCATCATTAAGAAAAAAGTCTTCCTCAAGAAACTGGATTAAGATCTCATAAGCTGCAAAAAGAAGAAAAAAAAAAAAAAAAGGACAGAGGGAGCATGCAAAGACTATTTCTTTATTATCTCATATCCCCAGTCCTCCTAAGCAGGTAAACAAAGCATGTATGAAGCCTTATGCTGTAGAAAAGCAAGCAACCACACGGAAAACTCTGTCGTGGTGAGTAACCACATCAGTGACCTCTGAAGGCTGCACAGTTGCTGAAAAGGCCGTGGTCAAGCTAATGATCTCCCCGAGCGCCAGCAGAAATAGTGAGCAGTCCCCTCGGGGAGGCCGTTCCTCTCCGTCGGGCCGCCGGGGCCGGGCGGCAGCCGCGCAGCCGGCCCCGCGCGGACACGGCGGGCGGCCGGGGTCAGCCCGAGGTCAGCAACGGCAGCGCTCGCGCGCGCCCAACGGCCGCCTGGGCGCGGCAGCCGCGCTCCCCCTTTCCTTGCTGCGCGGGGCACGGCGGGTGGCAAACGACAGTTGTGCCTCCTCGCACAAAATGCTGCGCAGTTACCGCGTGGTTTAAAAAACACACACGCAGCTGTACCAAGAGTTTGCAAGCGCACTCCATGAGGAAAAAACGGTGACACAATGAGTGGAAGCCGCATTCACTGCTGACACTTGTCATCCTTTTGCAAAGGCATTAGACTGGACTAAGTTATTTGTGGTTTGTTTACTGCATTATGTCATGTTTCTACAGAAATGGCTCGGGAACAAATTCACTTTAAAATGAAGTTGATCTCATGCTTTGGGGAAAAGTCCTTTTCTACCTCCTCCTGATCCACAGGATACTTGACAGGAAGTGAAACATATACCAATGTGCTCTTTTAAGCAGTTCAGGTCTGAAGGACATGCATTGCCTGCCAGTGTCCCCAAAGAGACRCACTCTTTTGCGCTAATGCCAGTGACTCTGCGAAAGCTCCTAGTAGGATGAATGAACGGAGAGCCAAAAGTGTCATGCATGCCTTGCAGAGGTACCTGTAGTCACCCCTGCAGCCTAGCCAAGGAGCAATGCAGTGGGAAATGCACTCGCTTATACCTAGGTTTGCTGTTGGGGGATTCTAGGAATGTTTAAGAGTACCTTAAAGTATTGGACAGCAATAAAGTCACTGGATTCTCTGCCCATCTTTGCATTTCATAAGTGTGGCTAGATACAGTACTAAATGACACGATGCTCCACACTCYGCATTCAATGTGCCAGAAGGGTGTGTGACAAAAGCCAGCAGCAGCTGAGCTTCCAGATTACTTGTGAAAATCCCATTGCATGTTGCACTTAGCTAGAAAATAAACTTATTAAGTTGGGAYGGGATTCACCTTACTTGAGTTCACTATCGAAGAGTTTGTTGGCTAGGTCTGAACTACTGCAGGATCCTTATAGTCAGTGGAAACAAATGCACAATTCCCAAGAGGGGAGATGAATCACAGAAACACAGTGATACTTTTTTCCAGAGCACCCTTCCAACAATGTGTGCTTTAGGAACTGCAAGCCAGCATCTGCAGCTTCGTGTTAAAAGCTGTCAGGGGATCCGCAGCAGATTTTTTGCTGAAACTGGCCACCTACTCCTATCCTGTCTTTCTTAACTTTTAACATGCTCATGAAGACCTTCCATCTTCTCCTCCCATAAGAGCATAGTTCCCTTAAAAACTTKTAGTGAAAGACTTCGTTGAGTATTTCTTTAAAGCCCTGTCATTCATCTCAATCTTTGTTGACACTAACTGATCCTTTCAAGGGGTTCCAGTTTGCAAGGTCTCACTTCTCTCTAAACTAAATTGACTTCCACAGTATATTTATTCAAATTTCCACTAATACATCTTTTATGATTGCTTCTACCAATTTTTCAAGTACAGACTCATCAGCAGTTCCCCATATCTCACCAGCAGTCTTTTAAAGAAACTGGCATCATGTTAGCGACTTTTCAGTCCTCTGATATCAAGGCCACATGAAATGAGGGGAGACACTCCAGACAGCAGTTACTATCCAGCTACTTTGCTACTTAAGTTCTTTTAAGTTCTTTTAAAAATCTTTTGTGAAAATTATGTACTCCTGATCAACTTGTCACCATCTGGTTTTTAATTTATTCTATAACCCTTCTACCRACACTTCGGTTTAAATCTAAGCTACACTCCCCTCTTCTAATCAGCAAAAGTTGAGGTTCTCAATATAAATAAAAGTCTTTGTTTATCACTTCTAAATATATAGATATTTCTTTCTTACATGAACTCATTGTCTGTAAAAATAGCCCAGACTGTGCAACTCCTTCCAGAGTTCCCCAGATAGTCTTTACTTTGCCAATAATACGAGGGCTTGGAAATGGCCTTCCAAGGACTCAAAAGCAAAAAAAACCCAGCAATGTTGGAGCTTTCTTGTGTGGGTCATTATAGTCTTTTCAGCACTTACAAAAACATCTAAAAGTCAGCTTTTCTTGTCAGAACAGGACTATCACCACTCTGGATGCCTCCTCCCATAGGAACAAAACACATTTTTAGATGATGACAGGTTCTGATTTATGGTTTGGGGTTTTTAACTCATATTCAATCATCCCAAATACATTGCTTGTACTTACTCATCCAGGATGCCAGCTAAGTTACACAATTCTTCTTTAGCGCTCTTTTCTTCAACCTTCAAATGCAGAAATGTAGTTTTAGCACCACAAGCTGCAATTCAGACCATTTAAACAATTTAAGTTCACAAGAACTACTTAATTATAAAGCTACATCCCCCAGGATTCTTTTAGCTTCAGGTCAGATATCACTTCATTTGCAACGGTCAGACTCTGAACAAGTCTTAACAGAAGGCTTTTTATCTGCATAGAAAACACCTCAATAACACTAGCTACCATATATTCTCATGCAAGTTATGTAATTTAAGTTGCTGTCTCAGCCATTATTTCTGAACAACTCCCTTCTCCCATTTCCCTTTTTAACAAATATAACCTCCTTTTTTAAAGACCTAATAACCTATCCACATTTAACTTACTATTACTTACAAGAGCACTACTACTTTGAAAAAAATGCAGCTAAACAAACCAAGCATCTCTTCAAATCCTGTTGTCTGCAAACATGCTACTCAAATTCAGTAGAAAAAAAGGTGAAACACCTTTTCCTTGTTCTACAAAATTTCATTCACTTTGTGCTGAGATATATACCTCCTAAGATTGCCTCTCCCTACTATAGCAGCRGGTTAGAGCAAACATTTAACTGAATACCACTAGTCTAGGACGAGATCAGATACTAACATACAGATTAAGAACTGGGAACACCTGGAAGCCATTAAGGCAGCTGTACTGAGACACAGCAGATCAGGTATGTATTCCCCAAATGCTTATTTCCCACCTCTGTGGTTACCAAAGAGTATGAAGAGAGCAGCAATGTGTCMTGTTGCCACATGCTTGTCTGACATATGCAAGCACTACAGCCCCTCTTGTTTGAAAGCTGTTGGGTGTAAATAGTCTTGTAGTTCCTATGGTAGACACTAGCAGAGGCAGTTAAGGGTTCAAATGCTGCTGCTGAGCAATATAGCGTAGCTGCTTACAACACAGTTTATTTTTATTAAGTGCATTTGCTTTTAATTTAAGGCCACRTACAACCCTGTGCTTCTGTAACATCATGTGCTGCAGGCAAAGCTAGCACTGCCATTCTCTATTATATTAACATATAATTAAGAGGCTCACAATATATCTATAGTGAACAAGCTTGAAGATGCCTAAGCCACAAAGCATTACTAGCTCTTCTACTGGTATATTATTTACTTACAAGTTTCATCTGTAGATTTCTGAATATTCTATAAATATTTTCCCATTTTGAAGGCAGTGAAATACTAAGAAAGATGAAAATAACTAGAAAAATAAAGGAGCCAAGTCATTCAGCTTTTACAAGTGCTAAATAGAAACTACTCACAAGACAATACTGTTCTTGTAGCCATGGGCTTCTTTTCAACTCTTCTTCCCTCCCTTGAAC
Organism: Rhea americana; assembly: GCF_003343005.1. NCBI lineage: Eukaryota > Metazoa > Chordata > Aves > Rheiformes > Rheidae > Rhea > Rhea americana. The sequence goes on along the minus strand of NW_028187133.1, from coordinate 2,183,675 downwards.
CTCTTTTCCATCACTGCACAGGTGAATCACAGAAAAATATAGATCTAATAATCCAGGCCACACTAAAAGTTTGACTGGGATAACTAAAAAGTAGAGTCAAGACTAGGTGCATTTATGAGAAACTTCCAATTTTGGACAGGGGATAATAAATGGGGGGAAAATGCATCTCTGAAGATGAGGTTGTGCAAAAAGCTCATGCGACTGTAAGGCGGGCATTCAGTTATAGGGTTGATCCTCCCTCTCTCATGGAACTAAAGAAGATATATTTTCAAATTACAGGAAGATGGAAACAGAACACCACTTCTTTCTTAACTCAGTTTTAGTAGACCCGTCATGTAATCTACCACTTACTTACTCTGGTTTAAGCTCCTGCTGGTAGTTATCGATTCTACTCACTGAGAACTTGCCCAGCAGCTGAGACCTTGTCAATTTTATTTCTTTTTTGCCTGATAGGCTGTTGGCCACTAGGACCATGTTAAAAATAATGCACATTTTACAAGAGTGCAAATAAAGTGCAATTTTGCACTTTATTATCATAAAGGTAATAATTAAACATATTCCCAAAAGAAATGTGTGTGTGCCTAATCCCAGACGAGTTGCAGTAGGACTTGTTGCTATGCTTGTTTGCTGCTCTGCCCACTTGAGATACAGGGCCCTGAGCTATGCACCTGTTCTCGCAAACCTGAGGTGTCTGTCCCTTGTCAGATTTGCTGTCCCTACTCCCTTCTTTACCAGTCCAGTGATGACAAAATGTACCAAGAATATGTTGCATTTGGCCATAGGAGAAGATAGTGCCCAGTTAGCCATGCAAGTGCCTAATTTTTATCCTTTTCCTTTGCTTCAATCGTCATCTGTAAAACGGACACTCCTTATCCAAAGGTATCGGAGTTTGAAAAAGCACTGTAGTCATCCAAATGTATTTTAATGGGACAGGAATCATTTGGATGAATTGCAGCCATAGGAGAGGTGAAACATGGAAAAATAAAGCAGCACAGCAGAAACTGATGCTGTATTCAGCTTGTGTGTGCCCCTACTCCCAGACTAGCTGCAGTAGGACTTGTTAAACACATTTCTCCTTTGCAGCAGAAACCACATTACTACTACTTACCATCTGTCCCCAAGACATATTGATCGCTGCAAGTCAGAAGTCAGTCACTAACTAGCAGTCGGGTCTAAGCAACACAGGCTAGTTTCCTGCCTGCCATGTATTTACATCATATTTTGTAAGCGGCTTCAGTGAGTGACTGGGATAAAACCTGAATTGTGCAGAAAAACGTGGTTTTTCGTATGTCCAGTAGCCCGCAGGACACTTGTTGCAGTGGCCAAGGGAAATCATGTGAAAGAATAGTGTTGTTTTTCCCAAGTGCCAATCCCTCTACATTCTTACAAAGGATCCCATTTGCTGCACTTCCCTTGGACTTCTGGGGAGGGAGGAGGTAGTTCTGTCTGCATTCTGCAAATACTTGTCAAACACTCTCTGGATGACTCTGCATGTTGGAGGAAATGCTAACACAAGTGGATTTTGATAATTGAAATGGATGGAATTAATCTTTTCAATATTATTTTGCTTTTCCATTTCTTAGAAACCAGTTGTGTGACCTGTACCTTCCATACCTGTAGAAAGCTGTTGTGACAACTCAAACAAGACCATCTTAGTAATATTTCTAGTGAGTATGATTCTAGCAGAGAATGAGGATACCACCATTACCTACAGGTAAYGAACTGAACTTAGCCTTCATTTTTAGCATGCTAAGGGACCAGCCATAAATAATTTTTCCTCTAGAATTCCTCTACTATAGGTACAGTGTTTTCTGATGTATGAACAGTCAGATTTAGACTAGTCTAACATATTGTTCAAAAGTGGGTCTTTCTGATATTATCAAAGAACTTCTTGAATTTCTAGGGATTCTGTCACTATTTACTACAGTACCTACCTAGCTGTTCTACAGCACTTTTACTTGAAGGTGCATCTTTTTTTTTTTTTTTTTTTTAATTGAAAATAAACTATTATTAATCCTTTTAAAAGAATCCCTGTATGGCAAAAGTATTTCACTGACAAGAATTACTCTTTATGCCTTTCTTTTCATGCATTGTATAGAAATATCACATTTTAATATGGAGAAAATAATTGTCAACACACAATAATTACATATAATTTCATATGATCTGATATGTGCAGTTTAGTGTTTTATTAAACAAATACAGTAGCTAACCAAAATCTGATTGCAGATAATTGGAAATTACATTAAAGTATGTTCCTAGGGTAATTACTGGTCATTTAAAATGATTTATTCCCTAAAACATAATGCAGAAAATGATCTTCCTGTGAAATAAGAAATACAATAGAAATAAAGTTAGGGGACATGTTTATTTCAGAGCTTTCTGCAAGCAAAATTGCTTTGATACAAAATGAGTTCAATGATACAGTGCTACCATCCACTCAAGCAAAAGAAAACCTCACATTTACATGAATGCACTTTATATTGATATTCTTACAGAATAATAGTTCAAATATCCAGAATGTGTCTGGCCTCATTGAAAGCAATGGCACGGAAATGCTGCAAAGTATTGGAGTATCATATTACTGGCAAGTGCTTAATTAACTCTGTGAGTTCTCTGAGAGATGCTGTATAAATAAGGGTATTGTGAATGTGTTCTTGTATTCCTTAGTACTTCTGACATACATCCTTTAGTGTTTATTTAGTTAGATCAAAATGTGTAATTGTGTCTTTTGGCTTTTTCTTTTTTTCTTTTTTAAAGAAAAATCATGAGGTATCCGTTACTGTTGACTAATGACATAGTGATAGACCTATTTTTTTCAGGTTGCAGAGACTTACTGTACATTCAGTACACTGTACATTCGGTAATTATTTTTAGTGTACTTTCTACACATTACTGTGTACAATTGTTAGTTTACATTAAAACTCTCCCCCCTTCTCATAGGATATGGCATAAACAAAAAACAAATCTGACAAAAATTATACACATAAAATAAGAAGACAAATACACAAATAAGGCCATCTGCAGAATTAAAAATCCACCTCTTGCGATATTTCACAATAATTTCTACATAATATTTTACATCTTACAAACTTAAATACTTAATGCAAAAGGAAAAGACCTTTATGGAGCCAATCATATTATCTCTTCAAGGACTTGTCCAATTTGCTGGCTAGTGGCCTTCTTTGGGGAGTTGGAATTTTAGAAGGCTTGGCTGATCCTGGCCGAGAACCTGCTCGGGGTGTCGGTCTGCTTGTAGCAGGAACAGTCTCTGACATATCTGAGCATACAGACTGGATTTCTGAAATGTCAAAGTCAGATGCATCACTGCCTCGGCGGCTACTTGACCTGCTGCCAGCCTTGCTTCCTGCTCGGCTTCCAGGTCTACTTGGAGTTCTTCTGGTTTCTGGAAAAAGTAAAGTACTACAGGTAAGGATGGAAAGAGCGTGCGTATCTTTGGCAATTCCAGAAGTTAGTGCACAAACTAAACTTTGGACCTCTGCCAGGCAAACTAGATGATATCAAAGTTCCCCTTGATATTAAACAACAGCATAAAACAATGCTGTTATCTCCCACTAAGAGAAGGAAATGAGAGATCAAATGCTGAGACACAGGTAATTGAGTCACTAGCCCATCTCATAAAAACGTATTATCGTGGCAACTTTCCTYGATCTATTAGACATGCAGTGTATGTTTACTAAACAGCCCTTTCTCTACCATTTTCTCAGCCAGGAATCAAGAATTCAACATACCATTTCTGAATATATCTTTTATACTGATGAAAATGTGCTCTATTTTTAAATGTGTACTCCCAATTTTTTAAATCAAAATCATATAGTTGAAAGCCACACGAAGGGAGGGAAAACATTGCCCAATCAAAGGAATGAGTAAATGAGCTCTCTACGAGCCTGCTAAAGTGAAAGCCTGTCCAAACAACGTGCCATGAAGAAAAAACAACACAAGAATCTTAGACAGAAAAACATTAATGTGGCTTTTCTCTAATTGTTTATTGAATCTTTCCGATCCTGACAAACCTTGTTCTCTGCATATACAAAGAATGTCAAGTTGAAACTGAAATCTTAGGTGGTTCATTTTTTTCTAATCAGTAATAACATGAAAGATGCATGCTATTTGAACAGGATTTTTCAGTACCACTCAACATGCAGTACTCTGCAGAGCTTAAGACTAGAGGGAAAGCCAGTAATTCTATCTTCTGTTCTAACCATCTAACCCCTTTCCCTTGTGCAGAGCTGTTCTGAGGCCCCCAGAAGAGCACAGCTTCACTACTTCCTGTTTTTATATACAGTTTTAAAACTCTTGATGGGATATTCTATTAATAAGGTCATCTGCAGATGCTACCTACAGTTCTTCTTTCAGAAGAAACAAAGTTACGGTAAAATGGCCACTTATCCTCCATCACATTTGAGCATAATTTGGATACTGTCAAGACTTAACACTTTGTTTTTAAGTAAATGCTTCTTTCTTAGTTCCTTAGGGGGATACACTGGACATACCATGGTCAAGAAGTTTGCTGTTCACTACGTGGTACAACCAGGATCAATGTACCTGCTGTACAGCGCTGTGAACTGTGTGAATGGAGGAGCATTATTCTTATTATATGCACCATCAGCAATACTAATGTGGTGACAGCACAACTACAACCCCTTCAACTCTTCTAACGCATCTTCCTCCCACCCTAACGTGCCCCATAGTATTTTGTGGGAAAAGCATAGCTTTAGCAATCAGTAGATCAAGCTCTTAAGACACTCACCTGCAAACTGAGCTCTGACTCTGGTAGCTGCTTTTGACAGTATGCCGCTGTCTTCTCCAGAGTGGAAACTCTTCCCTGATAGATACCCTGGCAGTCTGAGTTTACTTCCTTGAATTGGCGTTCCCTATGCAAAAAAGGTATGGTTGTTTCAATTGCCACTACTGAAGATAAAGTCTAGTATTAAGCAGCAGATAGCTTGCCATACAATCATCTTAACATTAACTATGAATCTAAAATACTGGTGTGTCACTGAAGGAAATTTTTGTGATGTGAGCAGTTTTGAACATTGCTTTAGCAGTTAGTATTTGAAGTAGTCCAAATGTCCAAAAAATAAACACCCAACAGTCTGCTTGGCATTAATATTTTAGCATTCTTTATGTATGTAACAATTCATATATAAGAAGAGAAAGGCTGCCAACTTCTAATTAGTCAGACATAAGATTACTTGATGGTACATGACTTAACCTAAAAGAGACAAGTGGCTAAGGTTTTTGTGTACAAAAACTGATTCATGTATCATTCTGACTGCAGTTATAGATGATGAATACCTTTGTTTCAATTTTGTAATTACCAAACAACAAGATTTCAAACCCTTTTGCAGCAAAGAAAAAAAAATTCAGAAAGTTCTTGCTGTCAGTACATTCTCAGAAATGTCTCTGCTTGCTTTGCTTGCTTCTTTTCTGGTTTTTGGAATGAGACCCTGATTTGCTGTTAGTCCTATTAGTCTTTCAAAGTCACGAGAATTAAATCCTCAAATCTAAAATTTCCTTCCAAAGAAGTGGAAAACTACAGTAATTGTATTAATTAAATCAACATAAAAATACTAAGGAACTATCAAAAAAATGCAATGATGAATTCAGCACTTTTGGTGGCCTAGACCTGAGCATCCTGTGTTTTGTGTCTTTGATCCCCATACAGTCTAGGGTAGAATTAGGTACCTAAAAATGAAGATTCAGCACCGTGCACTGGGAGCTGCCTAGAGCTAAGAACAGGGAGGAGGCCCAACAGAGGACCTGCTTGGCAGATGCTTTTGGCCCTTTGCCAGTAGGGCCAGTTCTGGCACATCTGGAAAAAAAAGYATACAGAGCAGACAGGCTGCTCTTTCTGACAGGGATGGTCACAATACTGAACTCTCTTTCAAAGCCAAGTATAAAGGCTTCACAAGCTACGAGCGTCCAGGTGGCCATACCTTGGAAATCTCCGCTACACAGAGATTACTTGGGAACATAGAGAGAAAGGCAACTCTCTTCATTACCCCAGTAGACGCTGTTGCACTTTGTAGAAGAGACTGGCACAGAGTCACTAGGCCAAGGAGAAAAAGAGATCGAGCTTGTTCCTCAGTTTGGCCCTAAAACCAGTCTACACTGCCATATATAACCACTCTTAGGGATAGAAAATAGTTCTGAATGTATCAGAAATCCACTGAAGCTGACCCAACCCCACTTGCTCCATTTATAATCTTAAACCATGGATTTTTGTATGATAGAAGCTCACTGAAACTATACACAGTAGTGAGAACAGGTGAAAAATAGTGTCCATATCTGAAATCAGTGCCAACCATTTTCAGTTCAGTGTAACTTAACGAAGATGAGACAGCTTTCAATGCCTGTAAACCGTGCACATTCCTCATGAATCTTTAAGGTACCATCAATTAACCTTGTAATTCAGTTACCATCCAAGAGATCAAAGAAAATAAGAGTATATTAGAAACTGACAACTGATTCAACTTTGTGGTGTGGTAATCATTTCAAGCAATAGTCCTGTGTGCTGGATATACAGATGCCTGCAGTGCACACAAATAACACACCCACTCACACAGAAAGGAGGAGTGAAAAGTTCGTTATGCATCTTAAAGCCACGGAGAGGTTATGTAAACTTAGCACTGGAAGGTGTCAAATGAATAGCAATACAAGTCAAAGTGTAGATTTGAAGGACAGATGCAACAGAGGTGATGGCAGAGCAAGCTTTCCTGCACTAAGCTATCTATCTAACCCAGGGCAAGGATAACTTTGACAACTGAAAAGTCAATTTGCAGTCTGACCAAGCTGCAATCTTTTCACTGACTGTAACGACATTAGAGAAGACACTTTGGCTCCAAGCCAATTTAAATTTTGGTCATTCAGCTTGATTGCCAGTACAATCCTAATTGCTATGCTAGCAATTTCTCTGTAACTCATTGGCTGGAAATAAGACCAAAGCTCATTTCCTGTAAGTCATCAAATAGCTATCTTATTAGAACAACAATTGGTCATTATCCCCCTAAACTAAGCTCTCAAGTGCTGGAAAGATTTATCTACTACAGTCAGTCTTTTGTGCCATCTTGCTCACAGTGACTAGGTATTTCTTTTAGTGATTTTTATATTGGAGATCATAATTTTTTAATCTCATTCCTGTAGTTCATGAATATTATGGTACATTGTCTTTTCTTAAAATTCTCCTTCAAGTTGATAATCTGTGAAGTATATATGAAATGTTATATAAAGAAAAGGATTTTTTATATGTACTCATACAGTTCATTGCATACTCTTAAGTACAACTCTCTGATTATTAATCATTTGTACTTTAAACATGAATTCACTGAGGCTGAGTTTTCCTAAAATTCAAAAAACAGAACAAACAGAACATCAAAGAAAGACTGAGGAAAAAAAAAGGAAAGGAAAGAAAGAATTTCACAAAGGCCTAAAATAAAGACAATGTACTAATATGCAAGGGATTCTGAAGCTCTGAAGCACTGAAACTCTAGTGACTGTTAGTGAAGTGACAGTTTTAGTGAAGTAAGGTCATTAGACTAGGATCTCTGTCCTTACTGTACCTCTGCAGATGACCCTTGATAGTCTGAAGATTCTGGTGGCTTAGAAGGAGTTGACGTTTTGCTGTTTGTCAACCATGGCTTACCATAGTTGCGTGTTAAATGATGGGGTGTCTGTATGGAACAATGGTAAATCAAAATATGAAGGACAGTAGATGGGAAACAATGTCATGGAGAATACCCATGCTACAGGAAGATCAAATCTCATAATAGAAATAAAAACTAAGCAGAAAGAGTTGATGACAAATGTTCTGAGAAGTGGTGATGGCAGAGCTTATTTCTTAAATTAAAATGAAAGGTTCTTTGCTCTTTCAGAGTGTATTCCCTAATTGCCAGTTAGCTCTTGTAGCACCTTACGATGTAAAGAATTCTTCTATTTCAGTGCTCCAAAAGAATAGCACTAGAGGAAGTACACTGAAAACATTTCTCAGATCCTCTGAGTCAATGACATAAAATTGAGATACTTCCTCCCTATTGGCTAATGAAAGCACCTGTGCTGCTTGAGCCAGAAACTGTCTGCACCCCACTGGTTAACCAGTATAGTTTTGTATGTTTTTCTTTACCTTGGGTGTACTCGTAGCAACCGCTTGTGGGGCTGCTGCCTGGCCAGCCTGACTTGACAACGATGTAGATCTGTTGGGAGAAGCACCCCTTGAAGAGGGTCGTGATCTACGGCCCCTCGGTCGGAAAGCTGCCATGCTCTGACTGGCACCATCTGCCAAAATGAACTTTTCACGCAGCTCCACGTTTGTCCTCCCTTTAGCTGCAGCACATCAAAAAAAGTGTTGATTTAGTCAGATATGAAGACTGTCACAGGGCTGTTTATTGACTTTTGCCATGCCAACTCCAACACATTTTAAGGATAAATAAAATGCATTACTGTGCAATGCATTTATTTTGGACACAGAAGAGTTTATATGCAGAACTTGCTTATTCTAATACTTTATGCCAGCAGGAATGAACCACTGTCAAAGGAAGTCAGCGTGATAATGGAATGCTCAACGTGCTAAATCATTGTTATCAATCAACTATTAATACATAGATACAACCTGATGAACAGTTTTGCTAATTCTACAGCCACTCATAATAAATAATACTTGCTTGGATGTTCCAGAAGAAATTGCTAAGTACGAATTACAGGAAAGCAGCAAATATATTTATTCTAAACTATGAAATGATGTAGTTTGGCAACATGCAATGATGAACATAAATTCAAAACTATAATGAAGTAATTGGTGGCTAAGCACTCACACACAGACAAACACATATGAGAGAATGTTCCAAAAGAATAGATGCAAGACATATTAGCATTTAACTGTGTCAGTTTGAATGACAACTGTTTTTGAAACACTCTTCAAGCGTGTTAAAAGAAATTAGCTCGCAAAGCACCAGCCCATGTAGAAACACATCAAGCTAAATGTGATGGGTGAAGCATATTGTTAAAAATACATATATTCAAAAAGTAGAAGGAAATGAAGAGAAAGGAGAAGAAGAGGAGACAAAGAGAGGGGTTTGCCAACCTATAGTAGGCTGAGTGGTAATTGAAGAGTTTGATTCCGAACGTAACATTTTACTCCCGTGATGATGAACTAGAAAAAATGATACAGGATATGGGTCACATTAAAGAAAATCATTAGCAGGAGAAGAAATCAAGTACAGCAGCTGCATATGCAAGAGACTCAGAGCACGACGCCAAAAGACAGAACTCAGAGCAAAAGCTCTAAGTGCTCTGAGATGAACTCTTAAAGTTCCCCTAAGCAAAAAAGAAAATAGCGCTTCAATAGACTCAGCTGTAGTCCCTGGGATACTTCTGTAACAGACACACTTATCTGCTGACATAAAGAAATAATATAAGCTAAAATTGTTTTATATAACTAGGCTCAGTACATTCTAAGCTGTTTGTCAAAGAGTTCTTTCTTTGAAATGTGAATTATTTTAATACAGGAGGAGCTCTTGGTGGAAATGCAGATTTCCTGCACAAAGTGCTTAAAGAAAAGACTGAACCTGCATCACTGACATCAATGGCTACTTTCAATCACTGCCTTCAACAGGATTATGTATCCTGACTAGGGTTATGTACCTGTGTACAACTTCCAGTGTCTAGTTTAATAGAGATTAGTATTCCTTCAACCCTTTATGTTGACTTATGCACCTGCTGATGCACTTCCCATGAAAAAGGGGTAAGGTACGATAGCAATTACAGTGGTACATAAAATACAAGGTCTGTTAAAGAAGAGGGGAGGGAAGAGCCAGTGAATAAAGTTCTGAAGGCCTCTTTATCTGAGCTTAGAATAATAAGGACTACTAATCAATTACTTAGATGGCTATTAATTATTGTAGCTGTCAATGTCAGCCAACATAGGATGCAAAATAACAGTCTTCCTGTCAATAGAGCTGAGAAAAATGTTTAGGATACATCAAAAATAATCAAGTTAAATCTTTAACGAAGCACATTGTTTTCATATAAGGCACATTTAATTTTTTTTACTACCTTGCATTTTTGAGAAATAGAAGTAAAATGCTATAAAGTAAGGATGGGTCTGCAGGCATAAGTGTCTGCACAATAGTAGCAGGTACAGAATCAGGTGCTAAATTTCAATTTAGCCTGTGGTCCAGCACCAATAGAGGTTGGACTAATATATGTAATGGTACTATCACATTTATTTAATAGTCTATATATACAGTATGTTGGTAAGCAAAAGGATTTTTAATATTACTGAAAAAAACAGATGACATCACAGGGATTTTTTCCTATGCTGGTTAAGATAATTCCTTTATGATCCTTACAAGAAGTTTTATGGGTGCCTTTTATGCTCATGGGCAAAAGTCTAAGCCTGAGAGGCATGCTTTGGTCAGTCCTTACAGGGTTCTATGGTAGCTTCTTTTTTCGTTTAATATTATCTTTCCATGACAATTGCTACAAATGCAGGTTGTTCACCTGCTCAAGGTCTGTATCTAAGTGTCTGGAATCCCAAAAGCTGAAGCTGTGTCAGACAATGTCACCAGGATAGGGTCTGTAGGACAAGCGATCTTTCAGTCTTCCCCAAGTTGCTTGCCTCTGCTTGAACTCTTCTGTGCTGTTCTCACACTGATACAATATTGATTGTAATTCTACAGAAGCTTTAAGTAAATCAGAGTGAATTTAACACTGCTAGCTAAGTGGATAGAATTACTAGTTACACAATATTAGCTCACTCTGAACACAAATAGTCATGTACTTTTTGCACTTTTTTTTTTCTTTTTCTTTTTTTAACAGCTTCCCCTCAACCCTAAGTTTGACTTGCATCTCTCCTACACCTCCACAACTGGTTGTGTCTTTCTGTCTTCCCTTGTACCTCCAAGAATGGTGTCAGACAGGGCCTACTTCCACATGACAGAGGTAGGCTGCCTGATAGGAGATCTGCCATGAAGTTGCTCTCTGCTGATAAAACAATGCATTTGATATAACTGCCCTAAAGGGCATGGAGATAGACCACTCCCTACTTCCCTAGAACAAAGTCTTCCAGATCAGAGCATTTTCCACTCATTTTGTACAAGGTCCAGGGCTCTGCAAAGTGGTTCTGGGGAGAATGCCAGTGAAAAGTCAGGGCTACAAAGGCAGAGCATGAGAGCCTGCATGCAGCCTCTGGACAGAGGTGTTTTTTCTCCTTGTTACTCTTTGATTTGATTGCCTTATTTTGATTTACGGTGTTAAAACTTTTCTTCTGCTGGAAGGATTTTATTAGACATTTCTGTGTGTTATTTCTGCTAAGTCATACAATCAGCTTCCATGCTGTAAACTCTGTTTGGGCTAAGTTCAATTTTTAGTCAAACCTCTCTGAAACTGGAGGAACTGCGCAGGAGACACCGCAATTATTCTAGACATATGTCAGTGCAAGTGAACAGGATCTGAACCACAGCATTTAAAGTTTACAAAAACAGAACATTATGGGACATTTAATGGGTTGGTGTTTACAGGACTGGCATTTTATACAATTCAATCTCTAATTTGAGACAAAGAACAATACTACTCTTGACAGAGACTGTATCCGAATAATTATCTCACATCCATTTTAACAGTCTTGTTACGTACCCCTGCAAGGATCATTTTTCACCAAGAACTCGTCAAGCGCCATCCAGCCACCTCCAACACGAACCATGACTGTACTTCTTAGGATACGAACAAGCCGMAGTTGTTGAGAGTCACCAAACTGCAATAAGATAAAACAATATTCTGAGGCTTTCATTCTTAAAAGACAACAGATGCATTTCAGTGCTGATGGGTTAAAAGACTTTTTAGAAGTTTATTTTTATATTTAATTATTAGTAAATGCTAAAAACTCTGATTTATTTAGGCAGATTATTGAAGCTGTTAAGATATCATATCAAATGCCGTTGCATTATTCCAAAGGAGATGGCAGGATGGTAAGAAAGAATCTCAGGTTTAATTTTGTGCTTGATTCTCAAGTCTCTGATTTTATGAAGGAAGCAAAATTAGTAATACAGTCATTTAATTGATTATGATATGCATTAGTGAAAATTAAGACTTATTTGCATTATTTCATTATTAAAATCTTAAGCAAACTCTTCTGCAACCATCTAATTTTTAATGCAGTCAGCTGAAAAGAAGGCAGTATTGCTTTAAATGATCAGTAAGTGGGCTGGCAATTCAATTCATTACAAGAGCGTTGCACTGTTCCAACAACTGATTCATTTTGGGGATTATTTCAGGTATAGTGTTGGTACTGCTCACATATAGCTAGGTCCATGCAGAGAAGGAAACATTAAGAGAACAATGAGTGATATTTAGCTCCTGTAGTTGTCCTTTTTTATAAGCTACTTGTCACTTCTCTGTCTACACACTGAGGTTCTTCAGAATTCAAACATGCACAAAAAGCCTGTTTCATACTAACTCTTGGCATGTACTAGCCAATTCTTCCTTTGGGATGATGGCTAGACCAAAGGTATCTTTTGCTCTTCTATACTCCGTAACAAAACCTTTATGAAGTATCTCAGTTTAAATCTGGATCAGTGATCCAGAAGAAAAAGTGATCAAAATGTTGACCCCATGATCTCACAAAAGCTAACCAGAAAAATTCAGTACCTTTTAGATGATGCCACTGAAACATTTATTTGATATCATATCATTAGGTCAAGTGCAGTGTACTGACACGCAAGTATGCAGAGCGCTTGTGAAACCAAGACCCTTGAAGAAGGCTGACCATAGTCCAACATACCTACTTGCTCCAGTGAGGGGACTGAAATGCTTTAAATGCAAATCACAAAAATGTGCTACCAACTTGTCAAATGAGTTTAGTTGTTTGATACTACTTAAGCCAAGGAGAGAATAAGATTAAAGGAGCATTACTTTTAGGAACCAAACAAAAGTAAAGCTTGCCACTTAACAATAAAAAAATTTGTTATAAATGAGAAAATTTGAATAAGTGTTATCTGTAAAGGCTTTTTTACAATGTGTTCAATATGTGCTTAATAAGGAACCATTTCACACATGTAAAACAAAGAAACAAAAAATGGCATCCAGATCTATGCAATTTATTTTCATTGGCTTGTTTCAAAAGAGATTTTTTTTCCTAGAAATGCTAAATGATTCTCTTTTCTTTCCTCTTCTTCTCCCACACCATTCCAGCTTAATTCTCCATTTAAACTGTCAGACAATTAGACCAAGGGTGAAACACAGTATCCTTTGGAAACTGTCTAGGCTGTAGTTAATTTAGACAGCTTTTGGAGAATAGCACAGAGGCATCTCTCAAGGCATTTCTCCTAACAGTAACTCAGACCATTTCCCTATTAAAATAGGCTGGATATCAACTTTCCTTGAACAATATTTACTATTGTTTCAAATGATTAAAAATCAGAAGTACAAACATTAGGATAAATATTTAGAGGAAGTCTAGTTTAAGTTACAAAAACCTCTGCTCTTGATGATAGCCATGTATCATCACTGTCCTAGAGAAAACTTAGCCAAGCTGCTGTAGTTGCTTTTTGCAGTGTTGCTGTTTTGCACCAGTAAAAGTTAGATGCTACCCAAAATGCAGATCTGTGATCTCAAATAAGAGGATTAACATCACTTTCAAATCAAGGCTTTATATGTGGAAGACACTTTAAAATGTCATTTAGATATATTGAGACACGCAGAAAGATTATGCACTGCACTTTGTGCTTTCTTCTATACTTCAGCAGCCTTTGTCAGTAACTGAGAATGCAACAATTGCATCTGCAGCATCCCTAGATTTGAAATGGTGATTGTTGCTAACAGTAGTATATCCAGAATGGATCTTATATATTGTTGCTTTTAAAAGAACATAAATAAAATACTAATGATATCAGGTACCGTTTGGGCAAGTCATTTCCATTCTTATCAGGAAAGCAAGATTTAGCAGGTTAAAAGTTGTGTATCAGTATATACCACAGGAGTAAGTGAGCAGTGTTGAGCATTTCCTCCCTGTCTCACTGTAGGGTACCACTGCAACCTGATTCACTGATGACCCAACTGACAAGCAGTGGAGAAATAGTATTCGTAAAAACACAACTACTGTACACCACAGATTTGCCATAGTCTTTGGGAACACTTTGGAATAGGAAGCAGTCTAAATTGGAGTACCAAGTTTACTTTTCCTATTTCCAAAATACGTATTTAATAATTCACTTTGTTAACATATAATATACTATCAACTAGATTCTGAATCGGACTGCTTAACTGCACAGGGCTTTTTTTCAAAGTGAGTATTTTTTCACCTTGAATTGCAGTAAATGAATAGCATCGTATTGGGATCTGCATTTAATGTAAGCAGGCTTAATCAGTTAACCTAAAATACATAACATGGTATCTTGAGGTATTCTGCTACAGAACTGAAAATTGATAAATATTATTTTAAAATTACACTTTAAATGTCCAAGAGTTTTACTACATGAATTGCTGTTGACCATTATCTGGTTCCTTTAAAAGTAATCTCCATAATGGAAAAAATGGTCAAAGAAAGCAGGGCGGTGGGGCTCCTCAAAAAAGATATGCTCCATAGCATTTAAAGGAATACCACAGCTGACCAGCAATGAATTAGCTGAAGATGAAAGGATGGCAAGAGGACTGACCATTGCAAGCTTAAATCACTACACATTAGCAGGGGAGGGAAAAAAAAAAGAAAGAAAAAAGAAAAGAAAAAGAGAAACTTCATAACGCATTCCACTGGTTTATACCTGATTTCCCAGGAAGAACTGATAAGAAATGAAAAATGGAAGAAAGATACGATTAGTTTACAGGAAATTCTCTACATGACTCTAAACACATGCAAACTAACACATCAGACATTCTAAACAAAGTATCTAGTTCAGAGATGAGCAGGTAGCTCTCCAGAGACTGAAGACTTCAAGGCCTTGGTTTCTGTCCCATTGCTGTTTGTGTGGTCTTTTAAAATCATCTAGGAGTATTAAATAAGCTCTCTTAGCCAAAAACTACATCTCTCATCTGATTTCTGGTTCTGGTTATTAAGTCTAGGAGTAGCAAATACTTCAGTGTGATATGTTTGAGGGTTTTTTCTGTGATTTAAATTGTTCTGCAGATATCTAGCACATGGCTTGCACTTTGACAGATGAACAAAGAGTATGCTCCAATAAAATGGCAAGTAAGGAGTGAAAGTGATAGAATACACTTTGGTCAAACAATTTTGAAGTACAACATAATACCATAGATGAAAATACCAGTCAATGTTTTTATGACACTAAAAGAAAACCAGCTACAGTTGAAACACTTTGAATATTCAAACAATAATTTGGATTTGAAGGACCTGTTTTATTTATGTATGTATGCAGTTAGCTTTTGAAAATTCCCATACATTGAAAATATTTTCTGTAGTTTCAGTGAAAATTAATAAATGCAGCAGCATTTATGTATATTATTAGCCTGTATGTTCTAATAAAAATTCATACAAAACTGAGACAAAGTAAGAAAAACATCATATAAGATTTCTGTAAATGAATATAACCTAATTGCTTGCATAGCCATGTCATATGGAGAATTTTTAAGTTGAAAGGGCAAAGAAAGTCCTTAGTAAGACTTACCCTGTACTTGTTATCTCCAATCTGTTCCACTTGAAATCGCTTTGCGCATTTACATTTAGCTACCTGCCTTGTAACCTGGGGGGAAAAAAAAAAAAGTCACAACTGGTAATTACTTCATTGCTAATATCACATTTTTGAGAGACTTATGTAACTGGAAAATTACAAATTATATTTACAGGAAAAATCAAATATTTAAGAATATTAAAAACTACAGTAGAATAGTATTTGCTATCTAAGAAAGCAGAAAGTGTACCTCATCTTCAATTTTGTCAGCATCTGTGAGAGGCTTGTAAGCATCCTTGTTTGGATGAAGAGCTGCTACAAATTCATAGTAGTCAATATATCCATCACCATCTCTATCAAAAATGTCTGCAACAGCACTCATTTCAAGTCGGCTAGTTGGGAATTCTGTAAGACAAAAGACAACAACAGAAGGTAAATTTTTTTGCTTTTCAGTCCCATTACAATGAAAGGCTTTATCACAGCTCTTAAAGGTTTTGAGGAACTAGATGAAAGATAATGTTTATCAGAACACCTACAAAATTCAAAGGAGTAAAAGCACCTTTCTGAGAAAAAGATCTCCTGTGTTACCTAGATTTTGTATAAAAATGAGTATCATAGTGTGGGGCTTGCGGAGCGATGCACAAGAGAGGGCACAGATGAAACTATAAGATAGAATTTTTTTTATAGCATTCTTGACCTCCAAAACACATAAAATACCAGAGATAACAAGATAAATTGTTAGTGAGGAAAGGTCACACAAGAATTTTAATGCTAACTGAACTTGGAATGCAAGGCCTCCCAATTCAGAAACATGGACAATGTTTTGTGAAACTCTTCTTTAGATCAAATTCATCAGCAGCAGAATATTAACCTACATAAATATGCTTTATGAAATGGTCAAAGAAAATTTCAGGATCATCAACAGGGATTAAATCATGGGTATTTGGCAGAAACAAGCTGATTCCAGCTGAGCTAAATGAGTAAGCTGCATAACTTCTTGGTGGTATTAGGGATTTCTTCTCAATTTTGGTCAGTCCATGTCAAACCCATGTCAAACACCTATGTGCATACATATTGATTACATTATTGCATTCCCAAAGCAGGAGAAAAATACCTATTTTGCAATATTCTCCTACAGAAAAACTCAATCATGAGATGCTAAAAGTAATACTGTTCTGAATCTTTAATGCTAGAAGTCTCCATGACTTGAAGGTAAAAGATTGTTTTAAATAGTAGGCCCTTATCTATTACAAGTCAATTCCTAAAGGAAAACATGATCATGGACAGACACTATGCGGAAGGTGTACATTACCACCAAATGTACATACATAAGGAATATAAATCCAAAAAGAAAACTAGGAGAAGCCCCTTCCTAGCTCTGATTTGTTGACATTTTGATCCACATTACAAAGGTATACATACATAGTCCTGAGTACAAAAGACAAACATTGGTTTCACAGATTACACTGTTTCATTCTGTAATTGCAACTATTCATTTAGTAAGTACTTTAATAAAAATCATGTGATTCATAAGAACTGCTTTTGAAAATTATTTGTAGCTTTTATATAATATGTTTTAGTATTCTGACTACTCAATGAAATGTAACCACTGAAGTGGCTAGTGCATCATAGAAATGACAGAGTTCATAAAACTAGTAAACTGTTAACTAGACAACAATATAAATGTGCCATTTGTAATCTGATTCACAAAGGAAGAGAGTTTTTAAGAACTAGAGTTTCTAGAATCTAGAAAGATTTTAAAGTAAAATAATTATAGTCTAAATTAGTTATAATCAGTGACTTCGAAGGAGATATCTGTGACCTTCTAATATAAGCCATGTAGTATACACTATATAGACAACAAGTTATCATGAGATGTCTTGAAGCTTATCATTAATTTTAAAACTTACTTGAAGAAAGAATTCCATCAATGAATTCCTGTCTTGTTATCTTTCCATCCTGATCTTTATCAATCCTCCTAAAGAAGTCCATCACACGAGACTTCTTATGGTTCATCCACCTCATATATTTTTTCCTCCAAATATCAAAATCAAAGTTGGCAAATTCTTTCAGCTTAATAAAAAGAGAAAGAAATTTTTCAGTTGAAATGAGTAATTTTAGAAAATCAGTGAGATACACTATCTGCATTCTTTTAAACAGTTGAGTCTTTAAAACATTTGTATAGATCCTTAAAAATTTTGACTCAGTTATAACAAGAATGACAGCTTTTAAAGGGAAGATACCGAAGTATTTTCAGCTAGCCATATCATACAACAGAAGTGGAAGGTTTACAGTTTGATCCAGGAAATGCAGGGTTAAACAAAATTATGCAGAGTATGTATATTTTGTAGAGTCCTTTGCTGACCTCTTCAAGTCTGTCCAAAGCATCATTAAGTTTTCTTCTTCTTTCCAAGGCCAGAAGCCAGACTTGCTGCCATTTGCTGACTAAAAGGTTTACCCTTGGATTTTTGGTTTCAATTTGTGCCTGGGTTGCTGATGGATAAATGCCTGGTGTTGGGGAACGCTTTCCTGTTAAAACACAATAATATGTAAAAGTCTTACCCAGTTCAAACAAATACTCATTTATATGAGGGGTACTTGACCTTCCTAAAACTACTTCTCCTGTCACAAATAATGAGCCCAAATTCTGGTATGATTCTTTCTAATGAGACTTTTGACATTGCTTAGGCAGGAAAGTGTTGTGGTGAAACTATTCAGCTTTTGTCTAGTTGTGGTAGCTACTCCTGGCTGTACCAGTGAAGCTGCACAAGTTAAATAAAATCTTAAAAAACCTTTCTAAGACAGCTTTAAAAGTAAATAGCATGATTTTAGAAGCAGATTCCAAATATATATGGGGAAATATATCTAAAAATGCAACAGATCAGTATATATAAAATACAAAAAGCAAATTCCTAACTTGAAGGTTCACTTTCCATTAAACTTGGCTGAACAGAAGACTTCCTAATATAATTCCCATATAATTTCACAGACAGTAAAAGCAAAATTTTGTCCTTATATCTGTGTGTAAAAAACTTATTTGCACTTTTAGATAACAGTAGGCTAACAAACAATCAACCGGAGCACATTCTTGGAGATTTATTAGCACACGAAAATCTACATACAATAAAACACGTGAATTCAGGAGATATGGACAAATTTTGGAATGTTATGATGTTATTTTTGGAAAGAATTGATACAAATTTAATTCCAGTATGTGTCATAGTCATATCTTATCTATTAGCGTAATTTAAACACACAATCTGCTATAAAAAGCAGTTTCATCACAATGAAAAATGTATGATAATTACAAAAATCAGCAAAGAGAGAATTTCACCCCATTTCACATGATGCTAATCATACCTGTTAGGTTATTCATAATCTGTCATCTTTATAGACAGAGTAATGGTGTATATGACTTGCCCCAAAATACTTCATTACTTACTTCCTGCTCTCCCCTTATCAAGGACAGGAATATGAGATTGTACTGGAGCGGGTTCAAGTGCCTTTCTTTTATAGGTCTTTGTGACTTTATCCACATCAGGTTGCTTTCTGGTCATTTCCTCCATGAAAGTCTGCAATCAAGCAAAGGCTGTTTTAATTAACAATACACAAAAGTGACTACAAGAATGAAAAACACATACAATATCAAAACCCCAAAGTTACAAGATCGGCACTGAAAGACTCTAATAATGCCAGTCTCACAAAAACCCCACAGATAAAGTACTTTTTCATAGGCAAGGAATACCAGCAATATAAGCTTTTAGTAACACTTCAGGACCACCACAGCCTGGCTATTTAACATAGCCTATACCTAAAAACAGTTTGCCAAACTCCTTGATTTCTTAACTGTGTATGGTGAGGTGATGTACAACAGATCTTTGACTCATGAGTTCTCAGCTGTACTTTCCTGTGCAGACTGCAGGTCACAGAAATGAGATAGCTAAGCTCTGGTATGTAAGCTGGGGTATGCTTATGAGCATTCACTGCACCAGCAGCTCTCTCTGGCATTTCATAAAACATATTTTTGAAACCCAGTCACTAAAGCCACACTACAGCACTAGTTCTAAGGCAGCGCACTATAACATAATTCACGTTGTGAGTTTTTTGATTATTATTAACCTTGTTCCTACTGGGAGCTCTAGGTTTGCTTTTAAAACAATGCCATATTGAATGGATTTTTTTGCTTCTTACCTCTTTGCATTGAAAAAACCACAAGCACATCCTATACACATAGAACACACGAGTAGCTGAAAAGTGATTCAAGGATTAAAATAGGAGATAGCTAAGCAGATTCACACTCAATTACGAAGCAAAAATGAGAKGTAAGCATCAGCTGTGAAATGTGTAGGAGACACATGCCATTCAGTGTGCCTTACCTGATGCTCAGCTATGAGCGCTTTAACATCCTCAATCTCCTGGGGGATAACTTCTTTATCTTTTTCATTAAGTGTAGTCTCTGCCCACTGCAACCAGGACAACAAAGCTTCCAGCAGCTCCTGGTTAGCAATAAGTCCAGCCAGAGCTCCTGCCAGTCTCTGTTGATGTTGTTTAGCCCATGCTAATACCTTAATACAAGAATCAATGCATGAAAATTGGCACATCTGGCATTCTTTGAAAAGTATTTTAAATTGCCATACTAACTGTAAACCCACACCTTCCTCCCACCTTTCTTGATACTTCATTACCAAAGACAGATTACTAAAGGCGCTAAATGTCTAAAATTCCWAGTTCAACCACACTTTGTCACAGATCTTCAAATCTAGGTACTGTTAATTGCAGAGATCTATGAGTTCTGGCAACTTACTAAGGACTTGATGAAACATTATGTAATGAAACATTATGTATAAATTAGTGAATCATACAGGACTCATGGCAGGGGGAGGGCTGTCTTCCTCTTGGGCATTCCCGAAGCCATACTTTGCTAATATTAGCATTTGTTTTTCTTTAAACTTAATACACACACAACATGCCACCTTTAGCAGCTGGGTGTGTCATGTGGCCTCTGAGACCTCCTTGTAGCTGCTTAAATCATTCAGAAATCTCCCAGATTAAGCTGCACTCAAATACTCCCTAATGCAATTAGAAAATGRTTTTCAAATTCGCCTTGTATATTTTCCTTGTATTTTAAGTTTCTCCCCCAAAACTTTTAGTTTTCCTCACATGGCAAGTGTCCAGCAGTATTTCCTTTAATATACACAAACAAACAAACTTGATCATCTGTTTTATTTCCTTAAGTCCTTTAAATTTTAAAAGGAAGCCTATAGAAGCATGGTATTCACATCCCTCACTGTGGGTATTTTAAATGCTTAGTTCTCAACAGCTGGATCATTTCCTCTCAATATAACATCCATGTTAACTGCCAACTATGCAACTAAAGACAGACTGTTTCAATGAAGATGGCTTGAGATATACTGACCTCTTCAAACCTGGCTCTGATTATTGTTATCCAGTGCTTAATGGTGGTGATGGAATCTGGGTGGCAGATAGCCAGGATAGCTTCTCCCATACCTGTTGCTTTATTCAGTTCTGCCTTTTTCTCTTCCAGTTTCTTCATGAATTCCTAATCAGAAGCAACAATTTCAATTAGATGGTGGCCAAAGTTGAAAGAGAAAAATGAGTAACTCTTAAGTAAACAGATAATCTAGAAGGTCACAGGCCTCTGGATCACACAAACCTTGAACAGAGTCAGTAGGCAAGACAAAAAAGTAAGAGGCAAGTTTCATTTTTATGAGAAAAGTTTAAAGTATTTCAAAATCATATTCCACATAAAGTATTAAGTGAAGTTTTAAAACCTTTACCCCAACCTGTTATTCCTTAATAGCCTGACATGCTGTACATATTTGGAATACATATGCCCTTATTAAAAAAGAAAGGATATCACRTCATTTGGAAGTGCTGTAAAGTAGTTATGCATGGTTAAAATAATTACTGGCAACACTTCAGAAGACTTAACATATTGGTCAGTTACAGTAATTCTTCATAAAAAAATACCAAGCTCCTAACAGGGGCTGCAAATATCCAACTATAATTACATGCTCAGACAAGGTGCTAGTGGACTTCTGGAACAGCTCTGCTAACTTAACACAAATGGGAAAAGTCAGCAGCTGATACGGGAGAGAGATGGAGACTGTTAATTAACCAGCTGGTTTCAAAGCTACTGCCACGTGGGAAAAATCTTGTAAAACAGAAGAATAATGTTTGTAATTTGAGTACTCATGCTTGTAGCCATTGATGCTCCTAGGTAGTTTCAAAGAGGAAGGGGTGGAAAGATCAATGTGAGGAAGAAAGAAAAGAAAAATCCTGATGGGCTTAGCAATTCCCATCCTTTCTATAGTTCACATTTCTATTTTTTTGGAATAACGTTATTCCAAACATTTTGCATCTCCATCATTTGTTATCTCATAACATTTATTACATCTACATTTTGTGCAAGTCTGCTTGTCTTTATGAGTCCCTTAACTCACACTGCCACTATCTTTCAGTGTCTAGTGGAATTGTTCATTATCCTTTAGCATCTTTAATTCGGCTAAAAAAGGGAGCCATGTCTCTGAAAGTTTAACTTAACTCTTCTTCTCTCCCTCCTCTAAAAGATTATTTTAGATTCCACAAATTAAAGATAAGCTAAGTCACATTAGAAAGTGATATTAGGAAATCCAGGGTCACTTATATATTGTAAAAATGCATTCTAAGACAACTCATAATTAGACTGTCCAGTGAATTAAAAAAGTTAAATATGGAAGTATTATGAAATAAGTGTGAAAAAAGTTATTTTCTATCATGTTCAAAAAGCTTAGAATAGATAGGCTGTGTATTAAATGAATTTGACTTAAGTTTAAATTAATGGCAGAGTTTAAGAACAAGTCATGGTACCAGTTCTCTGGTGGTGATAAAACCACATGAATTCTTGCAGTATCTCAGCTCAAAATGGTTTTGGAAATGTCAGTGTGGGTTGTAAGGAGAGATTACCAACACAAGCGACTGCCAGGAAGAAAATGGACACACACAACACTATATTCCTTACACGACTCTACTAAAATATCTCAAAATTTAAATCTGCAATACATACAGTGTATTAAGCTTCAGCACTAAGTGTGCTGAAGTCTGTGGCAGCGATTCACAAGACACATTCACAAGAGAGGAGCTGGGAGACCAAATTCATCTCTCTCGTTAACTAAAGCACTTAACCACTGTACCTCAGTGGGTGCAATACAGAGACAATACCAAGTGTTAGAGAACCTCTCTGCCAGGGACAAGTAGAAGTCATTAAATCATGTGCAGTATTCAAGAAAAAAACTAAATAAAGGACAAGATGGACAATTTGGATAAACTACTATAATAAAGAAAGCTTTCAACACATAGCTTGATCCAAATGCATTAGAACTGTTTTAGAGGAAATAAGTGGATTATAAAAGGAAGACACATTTCATATTTATGTAAATAATGTCATAGTAATCTAGTACTTTTTTGAGAATAATATTGCAGCAATACAATACAATGATACTAGTGAACAACCTTGTCCCTTCTTTTCTTTTCTGTGCCTTAGAAATTAATGTAATGGGCGTAAGAGAAGATACCATTCGTTCCAGGATGATTTTGTTGTATATCTCTACTGAGTGGTGAAGAAGCTGTGCTACAATTTTTCCGAGATCAACAATTTCTGTATTTCTATTATTTGTCCTTTAAAAAGAAAAAGTGATTGGAAGAACATCTTCTAAAGTCTACTAAAAAAAATTAAGTATTACGGGGCTACGCTTTGTATAGAAGTATTTTGTTCATATGAATTGCAGAAATTTAAATTTCATTACTACCAACATTTTTTTTCTACTGATTTCAGTGGAACCAAGATTTCATTCAGATAATTCTTTTCCCTGTACTCAGAAGACCAAAATAATAAAAGGAAACGAATGGAGCAGTTGTGAAGGAGAGGCAGCTAAAAGTCCAATTTCATTACTTCAGAAACACCTGATAGCTACTGCCAACTTCTCCATGACATAAACATATGTTGAGATGTATGTACATTTGTCACTAAAGAATAGCACCCAGTTCCCATGGCCCTAAATTAAATCTGAAAAATTCAAAATTTACACTGTTAAAGTCTAAATACCCTGAAAAATCCTAAGTTATGAACATTAGATAGCCATACCCTGCAAGCATTCTTCTGCATAATACTCTTCCCAAACTCACTTAAAGCAAGATACTTTTTGCTCTTCCATTTCCAAGTTTTGTTATAACTTTCTTCAGAGCAGTAATGAATAAATCCATTACTATTTATCATTTGTTCCATAACATCATGGACACCTTTTTCTTACACTACATTATTGGTACTATTACTACTTCATTTTTGAGAAGAGTTTTGCGTGGACACAAACGTGTGTAGCCTTTTGTATAAAGAGGAAAGATATGACCTCTATTTTATTTATTTTATTTTTTTTACTTATGCTCTTCACTCAGCCATTTTCCCATTTCATTACTGCAAAGTCAGTTTGATAGCTTGTAATATAGTATCTGCAGTACCTCTGGCACTGCAATATTTCAGTACCTAATGTATGTGAAGCATGACAGCATGGTGTTTCAGCATGACAGAAGGTTAATGGATGATAACATCATGCTGCTGACATTTACAGATGACCTTGAAGGAAAAGCATAGGGCGGTTTGCTCAATACTGTTAAGACAACAGATATTTTTGCTAGCTTAACACTTTGTGTTATAATTGTCAGGCAGCATTTGTTCCACAGAGTTTTTTAAATCCATTTCTAAATGTTTACCGTTACTTTCTAAATGTTCATTATTTCTTAGCAATATTATTGCTAAGAACTATTTTCTTAGCAAACCAGTATGATTCAAAGGAGAATCCACCCTATGTATGAGCACCACACGCTCAAATCTAGCAAATTTCTAATTTCTCTATAAAAACAGTTGCAAAGACAAACCATGGATGCTGAATTTGAATACATGAGGTAGATTTTGTTTTGTTTCATTTATTTCCACCCTCTAATAGATGTATTATAACGAATAGGATTCTCTTTATTTTCTTGCATACCCTGTGCTGCTCTATTAGTGTACGTAAAGCCTCTTCATCATCTGGAAGGACCCCATGGAAACGAAGAGCCTGCTCAGCCTCTGCCAGCCACTCCAAAAGAACATGAACCACAGAGTGGAATTCTTCTGCCTGTTAAAAAACAAAAAGGCATGGTCACTCTTGAGGGGACCTGGCAGACACAGTGCAGCTTACATAAGGAGACCTAGCCCAGATGTGGAATCACTGATCATGGAGCGGTACTGGCACATTAACTTTCAATTAAAAAGTCAATGATATACAGTACTACATTTTCATAACTGTAAAACATCTCATGCTTCTCAAAAAACTGTAGGAAGTCTAAGAGCCTGTTCATGCTTTTAGCCACCTATAGTGCATGTGCAGCTCAGTTGAGAACGTCATGCCTTTAGGCTGACGAATTATACACGAGGTGCTTTCATGAACCAGCTGGAGAGATGAGAACTGTATTTTCTGCATAGCCTAAATCACTGGTTAAGCAAAATCAGCTGAGAGGCTGTTGGTGACTGACCCTTTCATGATTGGAGAAAACAGGAAAAATCCACCTTTGGATGCAGTGTTTGACGTACTCAGGACTGTATCTGCTGAGAGATCAGGCAGCTGGATGAATATAGTATTCTGGGAATGCAAAGCAGGAATTCTGTGCACAGTGGTTACACTGCTGTCACATAAGGAGCCCCAAGCTAGAATCAACTCAAGCTCAAACACCTTGATAGTGCAGAACTGTGCAGATATTACCTCAGGTTTGCAACCAACATAGGGACCTATTCATTCGGGATTGGTACCAGCCAATATGCATGTAACTGTTCCAGCTTCTGAGTGGACTCAGCACAGCTCAAGGGTTTCTGCAATGTATTTCATCGTGCATTGTATTTCTGTCAGTGTAAACAAGCTTTTAGCAAACAAATTTACTTCTTTCTAATAAAGCACAAAACATGTAGGTATAGTGCCAACCTCCAACTTCTTGTGAAGGGGTCAGCCTTACCTTTCACTCTTGCCAGTAACACTACTGATATCATTAAGATAGTAAGGTCTTTCAAACAATCACTTTATATTTGTGGGATCTAGTCCATGACTGTCACAAAACTAACAATCATAATAATAATAATAATAAAGAATGCTAAAGGCCTTATTTATGTGCTATAAGGTGACAGAAACAAGGTACACAACGCATGTGCAAGAAAATTACTATTTTTGAATGAAATTAAATGATATTTAATAAAATAAAGAAAAGTAAATAAAAATTTTGGGCAACTATCATATAATATATTTTTCTTTGTTTCTCATAAACTGCCTATGATATCAGTAGTATTCTTTACCTGCCGGAGAGCTTGTTCCAGTCGTGTTTGCTTGGATACTGACAGGGCACAAACTGTCTCCCAGCGAGTGCTTAGCTCTTGCATTTGGACTTTGACCCAGGAAGAGTCATCACGACTGCCTTCTATCAGCTCTCTGGCAGAGCGCTTCAGAGCCTGCACACTGCTTGTTCTTTTTCCCAGCTCCTTCTGGAAAACCTAGGCACCACAAAATACATTTGAAATATTTTATTTAATAAGATATACAAAGAATAACAAAAAAATGGTTATAAGAAGATATCAAAACATGGGCTTAATTCAGTCAAGAATATCTCCATCTAAGTGATGCAAAAGTTTTGTTCATTTAATCTAAAGATCTTTACCTTTTGCAGTTTGACAGAGTGCTTTGTCATGATATCTCTGCAGAAGTCTTTTAAAGTTTCAAGTTTATGATGGTAAGAAAGTTCAAGCAACTCTGATCAAACTACCCTATTCTAAAAAAAAAGGAGTATGAGCAGGAAAGGAAAATGGCAGGCAGGTCCTAAGAACAACACATCCCAATGAAATGCATGAGAAATCTAGCCTCCTAACCACATTGGTTTCAAACTCTTGTCAAAGCAATTCATCTGACACTGTGATAAACGTGCAAGATTGCCCCAGCAAGCAAAGATCACATAAAATGCTAACAAWCAAGGAGAAATGTTAAAACTATAAAAACACAAATAAAACCCAACCTAATCTGACTAGTAGGGCTGTAGATCTTGCCACATATTCATATATTTATGTGAGAGTACACTCACATTCACAGCTCCAGTTACATAAAGGAACGTTTTAGAAGATATGACAGTCCCAATGTACTGTGTCACTATGACTTAGTTGTGGGATACAATAGGATTTCAGAAGCAATTTCAGCACATTTCAGGCAATTTTTCATCTGTGTTCCGATTCCAATTCTTTTCCATGATGGACAAAAGCTCCTCCTCACTGAACAGTCTTTGAATACTCAAAATCACTGATGGTTGAACCATGGTCAACCCCTCATCTCCTAACCCTCCCAGACAACAGAGCTCTGACTGTGGGTAGCTTTTGCAAAGCTATCATCTCCAACAGATGTTTCTTCTGACATACTCACTGGTACTGCAGAATTGCAGATTCAGAGGCACAGTCCTAGATCCCCTACTGGTTCCCATCTTTGAAAGCACTGTATCATGCTTCATTGACAAAATACTGCAGATGGCCAATGTAGGCTCTTCGGGCCATCATCCAGTTGGGCACTCCCATGCCTAAATTAAGCATTGCAACTACTTCTCCACATAAATACATGGCAGCTTTTGTGGTTTGAAATTGCTGTCTTTCCAGAAAGGCTGCTCTAGTCAAGACAATTGCACTGGACATTTGTTTAGCAGATGCTCTGATTAAAGTCCTGTTTCTTCTTCTCGAAAGATTTCCAGTAAAATTATTTTTGCCAGTTCTGGTTCATATATACATATTCATAAATGCGCATTTCTGACTTTTGATCTGATATTCATAATGCACAAGAACACAGCATTATAGGGACTATCTCAAAGCTAATTGGTGCCAATAAGTTACTAACTTTTTTCTCCCAAGTATATTTTATAGCATTTTCCACTGTAGCTGCCATGCTTGTGTTATAAAAACATTTCATGTTTCTAAAATAGGCAAGTAAGGATAGCATTAAAATGCTACACTTATTAGCAGTCCAGTAATTAGAAAGAAGGATACTTTTAAAATTACCTTGTGATTGTCAATCAGGTTCATCACTAAATCAATGTCACCATGTACTGGCTGATCTTCTGCTAGCTGAGGCTCAATTTTGTATAACCAGTCAATGAGAGCTTGCAAAGCATCAGTAAATTGTCCAGAAAACAACAGGGCTTCCTCCAGTTTATTTTGTCTAGGAAAAAAGAATGAATACAACAAAAACAGTAAATTTTGTTAAAGATCACTTACAGGCTATAAGGAAACTTTTTCAACATAAAATGGCAACAACAAAGAGCTGTTAATGTTTCTCCTCTTTAAAATACTGAAAGGAAAACAAAAGCTTAGTTCCACATGGGGTGTACAAAATGCTTCTCCAAGCTCCGAACATTTACAGACAGCACACACTTCTGCTATCTCTGAAAAAGGCAATGTTCATCACAGCTCCCTGGGTTAACCTCAAATGCACTGGCTCCTGAGCAAGACAAGCAGAATATACCGCGCAAGTGGGAATTTACTAAAGAAGTTAATCAGCCCTATGCACTCTTATCTGCTGACCAGTACAAAGCAGGTTCCCCAGCAGATGGGTACTGTTCCTCTGGCTCTCTTTCTCAGTCCTCTTCCATAGCATCAGGAAAGCTGGGAGCTTGCATTTCTAGTCCTTTACTGTTTTGGCACTCTTAATTATCAAACAAGCTAGCATTTCTCATTTTACTCTTACACCATAGAAGCCAAAACAGATGCCAAAAGAATTCTCATAAGCCTTCTTATCTGCCGAGGAATTAAGTTGGCTTTTCATTTACCTTTCTACTGATTTTCCACAGATTGTATCCCATTTATCTCTTAGTTCACTCAGCATATCATCTAGTTTCAAATTGTCATCAGCCAAAGTGGTTTTCTCTTTCAAGGAACGTCCAGTCCTATTTGTGGTATCATACACAGAATGTTTGGCACCAAGTGATTTCTGGAATTCCTACATGCATAGAAGAAAAAGAAAACACCTATATAGCATTAACTGCTCATAGGCTGTAGTTAATGTATTTTACCATATTATTTACAATGTAAATTGTAAATGTTGTTGCATGAAAATTTTGCTACATTTTACTACTTACTGCGACATTTCTAGTCTGCTAGTGCCATAGTGAAGCTGAAAGTCATAGAAATTATAAAGGGGCTTGATGCTTTAGCAGAGTCCATGTCTTTTGTCCCTCTCTGGATGTAGAAGCAGCTCTACATCTACATGAACAACTCCTGGAAAATTCCTTCTTCAGTGGCAGTGGTGATTCCTGTCCTACCATAATCTCACATTTCAGCTTGCACGAGACAGACAAATATGCTCCTGTGGAACCCATGAACAGAGCAGTCTTCATGCTATATTTATATATATACACTAAGATTTCAAGCTGGTGTAGAGTGCCCCAAAGGCTGCAGTAATTCTGCTTTAGCATAGTATGGTCAAGCTGGAGGACTTTGATCCATGAGCATTGAATCCTCCTAATATTGAGATATATCGTAACTAGGAAAATTTGTATGCCAAAAGTGTGCAGATTGAGGCACAAGAGGAAGTCAGATGACATCCCAATAATGTAGTTTAAGTTGGAAGTCATGTTATTGGTTGCAGTCAAGTTACTGTGGTTGAGGGACTCTTGAAAATGATGGTGATGCCATAGTCATATTTGCCTGACAGCTCTAACAGTTACTTCTGTGTGGAGTTTCTGGTAGTTTTTCACAGGCACAGGGGAACACACACAAACACACTTCATCTGGTACCTCAGAACAGAATGTCATAATAAGTAATTAAACAAATGAACATTGCCAAAAGATAAAACCAGCCCTATGCAGCAGCATTTAAGTGATAGCAATGTTTAACACTTAGAGAGTTTTATTTCACACCTTCATGAACTATTAGTGGGAAACCAATAAAAAAAAAATTATCACAAGTTTGCTTTATGAACCTCAGATGCGCAGAATCAAATATCTTCTTTGACATTAAAAAAATAGCAGGCCAAAATAGGTATTGTTCAGAGTTCGCTAAAACAGACTTTCATCTGAATCTCAGTGCGACCTTCAGTATGATCACATCCAGAATGGGGGTTGTTACCACTTATAGCTTATAATACCTCAGGAGCACGTAAAGATTGCAGACCTACCACACTGGTGTTGCTGGCACAGGCGTGACCGCTTACCTCTTTCTGACAAGTTCACATGAGGTGTTACCAGCTGGCCTGTGCTAACCTGTGCCATGGTGAGCTATGATTCCTTCACCAGCTTCCCCATGTGTCCTCTTCATCAGCTGCTCCTTCTAGATGTGGATGCATGTCAGGGAAAGGAACGACTCAGGGTGGGCAAAGTAGGAGGAGGCAGGGATAGGGATCAGCCTTGGGGACAGTAGGCTAACTTCACCAAGGATAACTCAAGGTTTCTTACGGAAATCTCACCTGATTTTATGCACTGCACTGTCCTTAGTGTTTTTCTGGGATTAATTTGCACAAAGAAATGAAAAGAAAGTGCTGCCAGAGAAGGATCATACAGTAAAAACAGATATCAAGGAGAACAAAGGGGTTTAGTTAATGCATTCTTTCAGAGCTGGTCTGCACACACCATACTAAATCTCCTTGAATTTGATTTCACAGAGGTGTAACTGAAACCAAAATTTGCTGTAAGACATCTCAGCTGCCAAGAGCAGATAGGTAAAAAGAATGAAACCTCAGTAATTAACTATCTACCTCCCTTCTAAGGCAGACAGTAACATACAGATAAAATAGTCAGCTTCATATAAATGTATTGTAAAGAACATTCGG
Organism: Rhea americana; assembly: GCF_003343005.1. Taxonomy (NCBI): domain Eukaryota; kingdom Metazoa; phylum Chordata; class Aves; order Rheiformes; family Rheidae; genus Rhea; species Rhea americana. Next base: position 2,153,166 of record NW_028187133.1, on the reverse strand, counting down.
CATTAGCAGAGGAGTAGACTGTGTGATCTAGTAGGGGGTTTTCCATTCCTGACTTCTACAAATAAGAAAAAATTGTCAATAAACAGACCATGCATAACCCCCAAAAGTCCCTGGCAACTCACTAGATATGAATGAGAGAGAAAACATGTTATCTTGGCTTTTCTCTCTCTTTTTTTCTTATTTTTTGGCAGTAATATTCTGGCAAAGAATTAGCCCAAATTATTGCTAACAGCACACACTAAGCACACACATTCAGTTTAGATATCAAAATCATTAACTAAATAGAGCAAGGAAACCTTCAAGGCTGGACAGAAAAGACGAAGACAGACACAGGGGGTATATACTGGAGTGGAAGGAAAGGACTCAAAATACAAGGAAGGACATTGCAGTGCTGGGAGGTTTGACAGCTCCCAAAAACAATTGGGTTCGATTTCTTGGAGGGGGTTGTTTGAAGTTTAAAGTCACAAAGTTCACAGAACTCCCTGCTTCATATACATTCATATTTTTTCTCCAAATCACCAGCTTTGGTCCTAATGTCCCTGTGCTACATACCATCATGTTCCTTACGAGAAATGAGATTCAAGCAACTTAAGTAGCTATTCTCTGCAGGCATTTTATACGAAAACAGATTGCAGGAAATACACTGACAGAAATGAGGAGTCTGTTGAACAGTGTGAGGAAGTTTGGACTCATAAAAGATACTGCTGTAGGTAAAAAAACAAGCGGGATATCAACTCTACATTTCAGGAGATGGGAAGAGGAGAAAGCTGAAGACTTGAACTGGCATCAAGAAGGACAGGAAGAACCCACAAGCCAAGTCACAATGTGTTGACTATACACATGAGGAGTTTGAATTTTATATAAAGAAAGGGGAGTAGTGGAAGTATTAGAAGAGGGATACAGTTACAGCAGACAAGAAAGATGATCTTAACAGAAAGATTTTTTTCTAAACTCTCAGAGCCGACTTCAGATTTTGGCAACAATAGCAATCCCAGAACAAACTGAAAATGCAGAGTTAGATAAAGCCTGCATTAACATTCTGTTATGCTAACAATTTTAACAACAAACATAGGTAATACTATGTTTGCTCAACTAACAGCCAACTTTCCTATATTAAAGGAAAATATTCTTCTGTTTGATAAACACATCTTAAATCATCATGGAACCTGAGAAATGATAAAAATATAAAAGTACATTGACACAGTAAACAATCCTTAAGATACAAGCTAAAGACTAGTAAGAGGTAAAAGCAGTCATCAGAAGATGCACTGGAAGTGAAAGAGTTGCTAAACCCTGGGAATACTCTTCAGAATGAAAAACTAAGAGTAAGGGATGAAAGGAAGAATACTAAAATAGAGCAGAAGTAATGGTTTTCCAAAATGCAAAAAAATGAATGATCTTTCACTACCCTGTCTCTGAGGAAATTGCTCCAAAATAAACTTTTAGAAACAGCTTGTTTGAAGAGTCTACCATTCATCCACTTGATCCTCAGTAGTATGTTCATGGCTCTTTGCAAAATTAAAAACAAAGTAAAAACTCCCTCTAGGCTTTTTGCTCTGTGTCTCATGGAACTGTAGAATTTTTTTCTCTTTCATGTTATCATTGTTTGCTTGAAAAGCCAGGCTAATCCAAGAGTTTTATATTTTTGCCCATAATAGTTGCATTTGTGGAAAGGTGGTCCTGGAACTCTGAATCCAATACAAAGGAAGTTTTTTTCATTTCTACTAATTTTACTACCTGGCAACACAACACCAGTTAGTTTGATGCTAATAAGCTTTCCATATTAGTGAGGCAACAGATCCACCTCCTTCGCTGACTGAATGGTACAACACTGACAGAACTGCCTGCCATCTCACAGGGTATCTTGCATTTCATCAGTCATGACTCACCTTATGCTGTGCAAGCTGCATCTTTATTTTGTCAGGGTCATTTGCAATTTCGAGCTCTGAGTCCAAAGATTTCTCTGATTCTTCTAACCATTCCATAAGTTTGTGCCAGGCTTCATGGAACTGTAGGAAAGTGAGATTTGCAAAGATTTAAATATATGCTGGTGCATAAAATGGTCAAAAAAAATATTTATTCTCTACAGGCCAAACAAGTGCTTTGCAAACTTGGGAAAGGATCAGTGAGCTTTCTCTTCTTGACTTCTCAGAGAGAGACTGGCCCAACTATGTATTGACTAGACTTAGTCTCTTTTCTCCAAGGCCGATTAGCAACCTTTCACATACATGATCTGTTCACGAAGGATGCATCTTTTGAAGAAATTTTGGTGACTTCTGTTGATGTGGTTACTTGGACTCCTACCTCTTTAATAATGTGTAAATGTAAATAACAACATGAATAGGCCTTAGTTATAGGCCAGGCTTATATGGGACAACAGCAGTAAATCACTATTTGGGGAAAACTCTGCTCTGGAAGACTGCCCACGTTTTTCCCTGGGACTCTCCTATTTAGGAAAGACCTCTTGGTCTTTCAAATGCTATCTTCATGGGCAAGGAACAGATTTTTGATCTTCCTTCCTGTCTCAATATAAACAGTGCTTCAGGGAAGGAAGCAGGGAAAGGCTAAAGATTCAAGTACGCCACAGGATCTCACGGAGTGTCATTGCCTTGGAACTGGATTTTTCAAAATTCTTCTGGTTGGGGCTGCCTACATGGAATCCTCTGTTTCCTTTCCTTGACAGCTGGGGAAGAAGTGAAAGCACAAGAAATTGTTTCAAGTCTCCTGGACCCCTACTGCTCAGGGCTGCAGGTCAGGCTTTCACATCAGTACCCTTCAGCAGTCCCTCCCCCTACACAGATAGTTGTCATCCTAAATGAATGAAACTCATTGTATTCAGCTCTGTAAACGGACAGAGAGATGAAATCCTCACTGTTGTCCACCTCACTGCAGAACATTGCAGTGTGTGTGTACAGGATAAACTGCTGAAAAATAAATAACATCTCACTGGTCTACAGCACAGAAAAGTTCTTAATCTACGAGTAGGATAGTGGAAGCACTGAACATGGGAATGAACATGAATACAGTCAAAATTCCACTTGAATAAAAAGACCCTAGCATTTTTGTATTGAATACAAAATACATTTACATGTATTACATTCTTCTCATGCATTTTACATCTTATCATTTATGTTCCTCAGAAATGGGAACGCGAATCTAAGGAAAAAATGAAAGCTCCCTGGTGAAGAAAACTGTGTAATGACCCCTTCAGCTTTTTATGGAAACAAATGGAGAGATCTTCCCAAACAGAAGATGTTGGTCTTGTAACTAACAGATTGGGAAAGTGATGAGTATTAGGGCACAGTGTAAACCTAAGGAAAAAAAAATACTAAGCAATACTCTCACAGAGCAGGGAAAAGGGTTCATCACACTCTTTAAAATATAAGGGTTGATTGTGCAACTTCTTTTTGAAGACAGATGGCACTAGCATACAGCTGGAAGCTATGCTGCAACTTCTTTCAGACTGTACCACACTGTAGATGGAAGTCACTGCTTGGATTGAAAATGAAGCTTTCACCTTCCAGATGAACTGGTTTATGGTTGAATCACAGAAATTGCTCCACTAATTCAACGAAGTCTGTTACACTAAACTCAGACTTGCTTAAAAGTGCTTTAAAGCACCATATACCTCAAGGGTCTGGATTTGATTACAGCTGAGTTCAAAGAGTTGTACAACATTTGTCACATTACCTGTTTGGCTCTTTTCCTTGCATCATCCAAAGCTCTTCCCCTTTCAACTAAGCGTTGAACTACTTTTTCCCATCTACTCTGTACACTAATAAGAAGATTCTTAATAAGGACAACATCTTGTTTCTGGCTGAAATATTTTAAATGGGTTCCAGTTTTGTCCAGCTCTATGATCTGATCTCGATGAGAATTCACTTCTGTGGCAAAAACCTTGGGAAAAAAAGGAAAAAATTACTCTGAATACTGTGTTGCTCAGGCACTGGGTAACACTGAAAAAATAGTCTGATAAATGATAATGCAGTGGGAAAGACTATAAAAATGCAATTTTAAAATAAATTAAACATTTCTCTGAGTGCCAGCATTACAGGGTTCATTTGGACATTGTTAAAGCATCTCCAAAGAGTGGGAGAAAAACATCGCACATCTGTTTCTTTACATACCTTGTGTTCATCAATTTGAAACAAGACAGTATCCAAGATAAGACTTGGCCGAGAAGCTGCAGTTAGAGTTTGCTCAGCCTGAGTAAGCCAGTTGATGAAGTCTTGAAGTGAGTTGTGGAACTCCATTGCTAAATTGAGGGCTTCTTCCAGTTTGGTCTGTAAAAATAGGTCATACTTCAGTAAAAGTTGATGTTTTATAGCTGTTTCAGCCAAGTAAACCATTCTAGCTTAGCATTTTGAAGGAGTTCTTATTTTTAAGCATTCTTCTACCTCAAAGTTCCTGAGTTTTATATTTTAAAGTAACAGCCTACATATGAATCTGTCAAAGGAGACAGATAGAAAAGTAATAGTAAAATTAGATTAAAAAGTAGAAAATACAGCATCTACTATCAGGTTAAAACTTTCCATGTTAGAACATTACATCTTGTACTACTTAACTGTAATGGAACATGAGGGTTTACCAATTTCAATACAAAACCAGTAGAATCTCGGAAGTCTAAGGTGGCAGTGCACCTGGGGGAGACCTGAAGAGATCATCTGTTATTCTCTTGCACTAAAAAAACAAGTTTGCCTAGACCATATTTTTTAAATAATGCCCAATCATCATTTTCATTGCCTAAATCAGTACTAATTTTGGATATAGCATTTTTTTATTATTATTATTGAAAGCAGTCAGTGATTTTCACATAGTCACACTGCTGGACTAGCTTAGTACTCTGACCTTAAAGCTTCCTGCAGGAAGGTGCTCGTGTTTCGTATTAATTAGTTAAATATTCTTGCGTTATACAGTTATCTTAAGAGACATGAACGTTCTTACTTTAAAGTATACCTAAGCTACAAGTTAAATATTTGTGCTTTATACAAATCAGGGCTGTACAGAGAGTTCCTCTGTTTGTAGTTATTGATATTATTCATTGTTTGACAGAGGTAGAACAAAGGGACTATACTTCATAAATGATTGAAAGTAAAATGAAATTAGTAATATCAAAACATATGTTGCACATCCGTGAAATCATGCTATTGAGCTACGTTAAAGTAGAAGGTAGTCACCTGAAATAGGAAGCAGAAGGCCAAGTGTTTGGGAATTTAAGAAAAAAAATGGATAAAAGCTACAAAAATTAAAGCAGCAATTCCTAAGAAGGAAATAAACTTGAATAATCAAGTAAGTTTATTCATTCTCTCATGTCTATGATCACTATAATAAAAAAAAAAAAAAAAAAAAAAANAAAAAAAAAAAAAAAAAAAAAAAAACACAAATCTCACTTTCTAGAAAATGACTTTGTGTCAGTATCAGTATTTTGAAGGAGTTCTTATTTTTAAACATTCTTCTACCTCAAAGTTCCTGAGTTTTATATTTTAAAGTTCTTTTTGAATCCTACTGGTTCCTAGCACTTATTAAGCATACCAATGAATTCTGCGTAACTGTATAATTAATTCTAAATATGAAAGATCAAGATCAAGTATGTATAAAAGGAGTGGACAATAATATGCTTAAATACATGATTTACACTTCTATTTTTATTTAAGAGCACGTACTTTTCTTTCACTGAGCTTTGTTTGTACCGATTCCCATTTTTCTTTCAAGTTATTTATGTCCTGCTCGACGTTCGTTTCAGCAGATTCTGGGCATCTTGCAAGCATCTGCTGGCCTTTCTGCATTAGACACTTATATGTCTCTTCTTTGGCTTCAAAGGCAGCACAAAGTTCCTAAATTAAGAAACCACCAAAATATAAATCAGGTAGAAATTCAATACTCTTTACCAATGTTAGCACACTATCTATTCTTCCCCCAACACTTTGTGGGTACGATTAAGACTAATACAGGAAACACATGTAATTCATAAAAAGCCAAATGAGCAAAGAAAGGGCCCAATTCTTCAGGAAATGAGAAGTTGTACTGTCTGTCAGATGTTTTTTTCTGAGATCCAAAGCCTGGCAAGGAAAGTATTATCCGCTTATCTCACTGTGCAAGATTTGCTGCAACTCAATTGGTTTCAAGTCCATCTGTAGCTGAAACACAAAACATGTCAGCATTATACAGCACGCTGAAAGCCCAGAGCTATCCAATACACCTTCAAAAGTGGGTGGGACAACTTGGGAGGGCTGCTCTACTGTACATTGTCTCTTTTTTAAAAATCTGTATTTATCTGTATCTTCCTTCACTTGCTTGGCATGAGCTCTAAAGACTTTATGTACACAGAAGACTTTCCACATAGACAGGAATWATGGTAGAATGGCTGAAAGAATAATTGTAACAACTGTTTTACCTGCTAAGTATTTTACTAACTATTCTTTTCTTTCAACCACGTTAAATATGAGATGGCAAGAGAACTGGAACACTCATAATTCCTTCTGAATCAAAAGAGCATTTTCAAAACTTATAGCAGACCATCCAAAATGCATGATCAAAGTTGATGCAGACTTCCAAATGAGGAACAGGTTCAAGAAGATGAGTAATAACTGTCCTGTAAATAGGAGGGAAAGGACTTTTCTCTTGGATTCGCAGTAAAGCAGCCTAAAAACAACAGTTTCTCCTGGGTAGAAGATACTGGGCATAGGGTTGTATCTGATCCCCCAYGAGGACAAAGCAGGAAGTAGGCCAGACTATAAACTGAGATTTTCACAGGCCAGAAAGCTTCCTTCCTTCCTTCGGACTATGAAAAGTGTTGTCACCTGATCTACTTTTTCCTATTTTCTCAACCTCCCTAAAACATTTTTCTTAGGCTGTAAAGCTYCACATTTCTTATTCTCAGAAACTAAAGGATGTCTGTATGCATGTGTGTATTTTAATAAACCCAATGGSCACATTTGAAGACAAAATCAAAAAGGTAGAAGATAGCTTTAATAACATCTTAGAGTATGTATGTCTGCACTGCAGATGAAGCTCGGGCCTTCCCTGTGCATTACTCTTCACTCGTCTCACATCCACACTCAGAAGATCTCCCTCGAAGTTAAATGACCCTTATAAGTCAAGCTAATTAGCTCAGAGGGAAACGATAGGGAAAGGGGATCCAGATTCCACCTTCTGTGCAGCTGACATTCCACAATCTCCACCAGATGCCCAGAAATACAGAAGAAGTTTCCACAGAGTTCCTAGAGCAGCTTATTTTACTGCAGCACTAATCCCTAAGCAGTATACGCAGGGAGTGCAGCACAGGTGAGAGACACCGGCCACACACACTGGAGCTGAGCTCAGTCTAAGATACCAATCCTGAGGGATCACTACAATGGTTAATTCTGTAGTAAAATGATATTCTTAAAAGGGCCGTAGGAATTAAAGTAATTTGAAATGAAAGACCTAAGAGAAACAAATTGTTTTTTGGTGAAAGGGATATTTATGATTAGCACTGAGGAGGTCTCTTTTCAATCCCTTTGCTGTTGGTGTCCTGTAATTTCTTTTCATATCTTCTGTAYTCCTGGAGCTGCCTTAGCTGGAAGCACTACCTAGTCTCTACCCTATTTGTGAACTGACTGCAACTGTKGGCTCTTCTATCCATAACTGTAACACAGATGTTCGACTCAAGATTTTACGTTATTTGTAATGACAAACACAAAACATAGAGCAAAGTTTTGTTCTTTAGCTACATGTCAACAATTAAGAGTCTGGATCACTTAATGGCAAGTTTGAAGTTTGTAAGGTATGATCAACAACACTCAACATGACACTTGGCCTCAGCCTTTGAGCTGCCAAAAAAGTGAGAATTTACATAGAGCGGCATGGATGCAGTGAGGTTTAATTAAACTCTAACCAAATCCTTTTTTTTTTTTCCTTCTTAAGAGTTATATATTAAAAGATGTTGAGTCAGCTACGGGATAGCCCACAGTATAGAAACAACTCGGTAAAAGGTGAAGTTAGGAAGTCTTTCGACATATAGAGTACATACTACCAGGAACATATTCACACTTGCTCTGACTACAATATTAAACCCAGTTTAAACATTCTTTAATTAATCAATATGTAAATGCAAGAAATATAGAAAATGGCTTATTGATATGCACACTAAAAGCACATACTTATGAGAACTCTGAAATTTTCCAGGGAAAATTGTTTTGTCTTGATCTGATTCCAAGTCCAGGATAGAAAAATGAAAACAGCTCCACTGACTCTCCTGGGTTTTTTTTTCATACCCCCCTTCAACACGAAGGGAAGTTGGGGCTTTTTTTAAGACGAGGTGAGAAGGGTATCAAGGGTTAAGGGTCTTTGAAAACACCAAGGTTCTATTTGTGTTCTGTGCTATTTTCCTTATAACTATTTTTAAAATTGTAAGAAAGAACTCTTCCTCAAAAAAGTAAGATTCTYTCCTTTTTGTTCTCAAAAAAGTGTTACTGATAACTTTTGAAATAAACACAAAAAAGCCTCCTATATTTTTGCATAAAAAACTTCAGCATCATTCCAAAATAAAATTACAAACCTATGACAACGGGGTGTTTTAATGGAAATTGCCTCAGGCATGCTATAACTCAAGGACAGTTCAGTAAAGATCACTCTCACATCTGAGCCAGGGGGTCAGGAGTTCAGCTCACTGGACTTGGGCTTATATCCAGTCCTAACAGCACAGCATGATTTTACATAAATGGAGCGCTATGAACTGCCCTCCTTTGAGGTAAGATACCAAGCTAGTGTTTTTTGTCAAGCACAAGGGTTCTCTACAGGGGAATAAAAATCCATAGTATTTTTCTTAAAGAGGAAGAAGAAAATTATTCTAGGCAGCCTGACCAGCTTTCCATTTCTAATTAAAACAGACTGGCTATATGACCCAGGAGTCTTTATAACCTCTCTACTGATTACAGTATCAGCTTTAGTTAGATAAAGAACAGAGRATCAAAGTCCTTCATTTCAGGACCCTGTCCAAATGAATGTGGATCATTTTTAGATTCATTTTCATATTTTAGAAAAAGCAGAAATATAGTTATGAGGACAGAGGGGAAAAGAAAAATATTAATCATTCAAAAAACTGTAAACACTTTCTATTTTTCGTTCTGAGAATGAGGATGCGAAAACTTCTTCTATTTCTATCTCAATACTAGTAACAGTTTAGCTTTGGGCATTTCCCAAATTACTACTTTTGCAACACTGCAAATAACGGTTCTGGTTTGAAGGCCAGTAAAATGATTTAAGATACTGTACAGACATTGTGATATATAGACCATGCTCTGTATTTACCATAAACACTCATGAAAGATAGTTAACCCTGAAATGCAATTTGCAAAGCATTCTAACACTGATACTTACCATATGGGTATTAAGCTGCTCTCTTGCTGTTTCTGGTAAGCCTCCAACAGGTTTTGATGCCAACAGCTGACGTTCAGTGTCTGTCAGCCATTGCTGCATATCTTCAACTTCACCATGGAAACCTTGGGCCTAAATTACACCATATCATTTTAGAGCATATTAAAATGTTTTCCATTCTAATGTTAACTCAGATGCAGAAGTATACTGCCAACAGAATCAATCAGATATTTACAATAAGCAACAAAAATTCCAAAACAAAATTTAGGTTTGCTGCATCCAATATAAAGGATAAAAACAAAAAAAACAAGGAACTCATGAAAGAAGGCTAAACGAGCAATTGTGAGATCAATCTTTTCACCGAATAATGTATCTATACAGACATTTCATCCTTCTAAAATGCATAAGCCAAAATCTGAAGTCTTGGTTCAGCACTCTAAAAGACAGTGGCCAGCTGTGAAAGATACAGCTGAATCAAAACCTCAAAATTCAGGAGTACCTGCATTATGGCTTTGATTTAGGCCAACTTCTGATACATATACCTATGTATTTCATGTAACTTTTCTGAGTTATCTATTTGATCATTTCCTGTTCACCTGGATCAAGGCACTGTCCAGCTGCTGTTTCCTTTGTTCTGTTTTTTTCAACACATTTTGCCAGCGCTGATTCAAAAGTTCCAACTTGCTCCGTAAATTACTTGCTTCTTCAACAGCACTTGATTCAATCAAGTCATTTCCTGCTTTCTTAACTGCTTCCACCGTAGACTGATGAGCTAAAACATCATTTTGCAGCACCTACAATTGGAACACAACGTGTATGGCTGACCATGCTGGTAGGTCACTGACCGAAGGCAACTGTATTACCTGAGCTACTGATTAAAATTAGCACAGGTATTAGCAACTAAAGCTACATTAATTAACTTCACTTCAATCAAAAGCAGTTACACCCAATATCATATATTTCATTTTTATACCTCGAAAAATAGTATATTCTTTCTCAATAACAATACAAAATTGTGAAAGGTTTCTGGTCCTGCTAGTGAAGAATCATGTCTGCGATATCCAGTATTGCTACACTCCTCTTAACTTACTACATACYTTAATAGCACTTTTCTTCTATTTAGAGAGTAAGGTGTGAAAATTGTCTTATATATGGTATTGCCAGTTGCTCACAGAGCAGCAGGGTAAGAGCAGAAGAGAGGAGGAACAAGAAGAGTATGTGCTTGCTGTACCTACAGCACCTGACTGCCATGATGTCTTTTAATTTATTTCAGGTCTACAACTGGTTTCACATTATATCAGGCTAGCAGGACATTTCACCTGTCCTAAGAGCTGGAGAATGATTGTAAAGCTAACAACATAAGAGCTCCTCCCAGCTGGTTAAAAACCCATTACTATGAACCACAATAAAATCATAATGAGCAGTAAGTACCTTTGAGAAAAGGATGCTGTTTTCAGAAAGATTTCAAAAAGATTAAGATAYGGCTTTAAAATACCAGATACAAAGGACAGAAAAAATAAGATTTGCAAAAAGGTTAAGAGAGAATAATAAACCTCATCTGAAAAATTCAAGCTTATTACTGCTGTCTTCCAGGAGATGTGGTTCAAGCTGATTTCCCTCACAATGCTAGCATATAGAAAAGAAAATTTAAAGGTAACTACAAAGGAACTTTTAAATAAAATACAATAGAGTGTTAGACTAAATAGGGAGTTACATATACAGAAAGTGCAACACATTTGTATTATTTCTGCTAGGCTGAGCACTAAAGATATTGGTTATTTTACTTTCCCAATCGAAAAAAGGGACATTCACAGAAGCAGATGCATCTTATTTCTTCCTTCCTCCTAAGGTTCACTAGGAAAAAGGTCTGTTCTTTCCAAAGTTATTCAAGAGGTATGTTTTTCCAGGCTAGCACAGGAAGTGCTACTGTGTGAACTTTCTAACCTATAAGCTCTGTTTTTTTGAAAAGGAAGTAGACTGGTTCATGTGTTTGCTGAACTCCTTCAGCACCAAAGGTGAATGAACTAATCAGCAATGTCTGGATGTTCTTTAGTAGTAAAACACTTCCGTTCACTGAGAACATAAGAGTTTCATAAAGTTGGTGATTTTTGTAAAGTTGGGTTGGTGATTTTTTTTTGTTTGTTTTTAAAGGAATGGTTCTAACAGTAGCCACAAAAGGCACCTATATATTTTACTCTGCTGAAGTTCCAAATGAACACACAAAAGGCTCCAAAAGCTGTACAGAAGCTGTACAACTGCATTAACACAGACAACAAAATGCCAAAATTTATACTGTCAATTTCAATCTATTCTCTCTGAATTCAAAAGAACTCTAAATGAGAGTATTTTTCCCATGATAGGCAAGGCAAAATTTAAATGGCAGATTTAAAGCAAAGAAGAGAATTTACAAGGTTAGTACCAAATCCTCGGTCCTACAAAAAGCTACCTACTCATGAGCAGCACTGAGCCACACAAACAGGCAGARAAGATTTCTCCCTCTGGGGTGATTCTCTTCGAAATAAAGGGAAAATGGAAGGATTCTTCCAAGGACTCCAGAGGCACACTAGCCACTAAAAATAATAAAAAATTAAACCTACATTGTAATTTACAAAGACATAAAAAATGAAGGTAGGGTTACCCCTAAAGTATGCTGGGAGTTTCAGAGTAGCATCCTCTATTTTAGTTGGTCACAACTGAGATATAATTTTGCAGATTTCTGAAGAAATTGCTTTTTCTCTGAGAAGCAAGAAACAGGAAGCACAGTTTTAAGTACATTCTGCAAGCCCTGGCCCAAACAGAACTAATCCAAAAGTTTATTCCTTCAGGGAGAATACCAGGTAGGATGACTTTAGAGCTTCCTGGGTCAAATGAAGGTGAATGAAGGTGGAGACTAGGGTGAGCTGTCCCCCACTTTTTTTATTTTATTTTTTTTTCCTAAAACCTATGCCATTTGCCTGGTATATGTAAGGAAGAAGGAAATACAGAAGAGCAAGAGGAAAGATTTAGTTATTCACTTCCAAGCTTGCATTTCAGCCATAATCAGCATCTTGAAAATCTCTACAAAAAATTATTTATCAAGTTTTACAACAGCACTCATCACTAAGATAAACATCAAAAGAATGTTTCAGTTAATATTCAGTAAAATTACATACATGATGTTTGGCAAGTTCAATTTCAATAGCCTTGGGGTCTCCACCCACAGGTTTCTGTTCATTCAGCAAATCTTCTGTGTGCGTCAGCCACGTCAGTAACTCATCCAGGGCATGCTGGAACTGCCCCAAGGCTAACAAGGCACCCTCCAGCTTGTGCTATAGTAAAAATAAAATAAAGTTAACAATAAAACGGCTTCGTGATGCTATTGAATTGGCTTAAATTACCACTAGTCGCTGCATTCACTGAGTGGGGTTCACGTATCTGATAGCATAAAAAACAGAGAGAACCTGTTACACAAAAAACTCCCTCTACAGTTAGAGCTGAGTTAGCACTTCCATTGTAAAGCCTTACAACTAGGCTTAAATTCCTGACTATTACAGATCTCCTAACCAGAACAAAGTTTGCAGGTTCTCTCAGCACAGACATGGTAGTAGTTTTCATCAGTTAGGATCTATTTTTAATATAAAAAATTCAYGGACCAGGTTGCATTTAAAACCAGTGAACTGAGTCAATTTAGAAAGAAACACATTTCAAAGCACTGCATCTTTAAATATCTGTTTCTCTTTGATAAGTGAGTGTTTCGAAAAGAGCACTGAAATAGCTTAATATTAAAGTTTTTAAGAGAAAGCGTTCARTTCAGCAGTTGATATGGGTTTTACATATATAAACACGTGTATAGCTGCTGATTAAAACGTCATCGAAAAAACAACATGAAATAATGGCGAGATGTGACACTGCTGATTGAGGAAGTGACACAAAAATACAGCCAAGGGTTTAAAAATCATGAAAGAACTCAGTAAATTATGAAATTCCAATTCTATCAGATATAGTTCTGTAATTTCCAAAATAAAAAAGACTAAATATTTTAGGTGATAAAAACAATAYGCATAACAAAAAGCTTTTCTCGAAAATCTAAGTCATGAATAAAGCCCTCACCTTCAGATTTATTTACCTGTCTATTGATAATTTTTTCTTCCAGGTTGTCCCACATTAATTTGAGCTCTGAGAGAGGGTCTTGAACAGTGTGCCTCTCACTTTCCTCTGTTACCTTCTTCAGCAATAGTTCTGCCTGGTGGTTCAGTCTTTCCATTTCTATCTGCTGCTGATAAGCTTCTGTCTTAAATTGCTATGATAAATATAAAAAGAATACAAATAAACATACCACGAATAACGGTCATTTTGGATATAGCACAGTATAGTAACACTTAGAATCCTAATGCAGCACTGTCAACTTTCGTAAGTTTGGGAGTTTCATTACTTTAATATTAGTACCATATAAATACATTTCTTGGGTCAAAATGCATGCATGGCACTGATAATCCAGACAATCTCAGCTAACTGAAAATATGCAATAATGTCTCACTATTCGGTCAGATATTGCTAACCGTGATCAAAGGATGATAAAGGAAGATGCAAAATATGTTAAGAGTATTCTCCAATGATCTCTCTGGTTTGTAGCAAAGGCAAAACATATCTTGAGTAATTTATAACTCTTGTGGTTGTGATAATACAGTACTTTGAACTTGCACAGAATTACTATTCAAAAGATCTGAAAGTAAATTTTCTTAAGTGAAACACCCTCTTACAAGGGCAACTTCAGCAACAGTCTGAATACAATCTGCATACATGCATTCTTATTTGCACTTTTATAAGATGACAGATTATGATTCTTATGAAGTTGTATCATAACATAGGTAGATTAAACAACCTRCCCACAGCCCCCCAAAAATGTACAAGTCAGAAGCAAAACCAAGAACTTGAACTTGATCATTACACATCCTTAGTTTTTATTTAAAATATGTATAATAGTCTACCAATGTCTGGAGCATACCGAGTCAAAGATCCATTCTGGGAGGTTTCTATGTTAGCCTGAGATTTAGATTTACAGCTTACTGGATAGATTTGAAATGACACAAGTGACCCTTTTGAGCATTTAGGTAAAACCTATAGTGACAGAAGTAAAAAGCTTTGGGGGCATTTTCCCAGTGCCTCAAGAAAACTGCAAACATTGGACACATGAAAATGTGAAGGCCATAACAAAAGAATCATCTTCATAACCTTATAACCTTTGAAAAAGAAGAAATGCTATTACAAGTATTTTTCAGCTCTCAGTATATATTCACAGAATAAAATGCAATCTCACCAAAATCAATGCCAAAGRCTTCAGCCATACATTTTAAAAGGAAAAGTTTGCAATGAAACATAATTTGAAATTTTCACATTGATTCTTTTTACTTAAAATTGAAAATGAAAATTGCTTTGATTCTTGAAAAATACAGAAAAATACTGAACAATACAGAAAAATAGACACATGAAAAATATAAATGAAACATATAGCTAGTTCGCACCTTAAGTTCCTCTGTTTGCTGCTTCACTGTCTCCAGATCTGTTCCAACTGGGGACATAGATGCTAACTTGCTGCCAGCAATGTCCACCCAGTCAAATATTGCCTGAAAGTCACAATATGAAATTCAAGTGTGAGCAGAGAGAAATAATACCACGTTTTAAAGCTGTATTATGTACAGTATCAGAATTTCTTTCACTCTAGAGAACAACATTGCTAGCTGCTTTGAAATAAAAGAGCTTTTTTTCAATGAAAGCTAGATTCTTGATGACACAAGGGATCAAATACTGAATACAATTAAGTACTCCATGTAATAGTTACAAGAATATATGTGCTCAAAGACTGAGCTTTTATTAGCTGCATTATTCTGCAATACTATTCAAACTGAGTAGCACTTTACTTCTTGAATACCCTAAAAAATAAATGCAGAACAAACTCTCTATTTCACAGTCTTTCAGAGTCAAGACGAAAGGCTGTAGTTGAATGATATCACACTTTAAATGATGATTAACCACACATCATCAACAAGCAAACTCCCACTACAGGGCAATGTGAGCTGTGTAAGGAACATGAAATAAGACCCATTCAGTATTTGTTAGGTAATGAAGGACCCTAACTGAGCTAGACTGCACCTCAGTAGGATAATACAGTTGYGGCTTTAAACAACAAAATTAAGTTTCCCCATTCCTGAAACCGTTTAAGTACTTGCTTTGCTCCTGGCACAGTGCAGAACAACCTCAAGGATACTCTACTTACAGTCTCCCAGCTCCTACAAGCCAGGAAACTGCATAGGAGAAAGAATACCTCTGCTAGGCCCTTTCCCCCTACCAGTTAGCCACAAAGCAGGAGCGCTTGGCAGAGCTGCCTACTGCTACGCAGTTCCCTGAGCAAACGGGATCCTCCCCCAGCAAGCTCAAGAGCACAAGGCAGCCACAGTGCAGTTAAGAATCTGCACATAATGTTTTGCATATTGTTTATTGAAATGAGCATAAGAAGGCATTTAAATACTGTTCTTTCACAAAGTACTACGTTTGCACAATGTCCAGCATATAACCACAGAAAATGGGAAGYACTGAAACCAATAGCAATGTTCCTAATATAACCCAACAAGTCAACATCGGTACAGTAGTAGCATAAAAGTATTTAGAGAAAAATATATAGGGAGGTGCCCTGGAAAACAGGCACAATACATTATCATTAAGGAATGTTTCACTGCTTGATCTTCACAGAATACACTAGTAATTTCTGCCAGTGTCATGTGAAACTGTAATTTTAAGTTTTAAAGATTTTAAGAATCAAGACAATAATTCCATTGAGTCAGGAAAAAAAAAAATAGTTCTGCAAAATTTGATGGCTGGAAATCTTTTCAAATGTTTCAATCTTCCAACCATTCATTGACATGTTGTCAGAAGAGCATGCACACAAACATACAACACATACAGTGAAAAAGATATCTTTAAAAATTGCTGGAAAATTTACCTACAGATTTAAAAAATGAATCATCTTCTGAAGTACTAGGAATGGGCAAATTATACTATAAATTTGTATAGTGGTCCAGAAACATTTTATTAATATTTTCTTTTTGTTTGTTTCAAATATTTGAATTTATTTACTTAACTGTCTTCCAGAAAGACTGGAATAAAATTTCAGTTATGTGACTTTGTCCTCTACCCCAACGAAATGGTAGCAGTGTGTACACGGACCAGTATTCTGTTACTTTCAAATCAAGTAAATATGTTACAACATTAAGTCCCTTATTAAAAGCACCAAATATCACAATAAAATGTGAGCAAAATTACCATTCGTGTGTTGTTGCTCTCATCCTTAAACAATGAGACTTTATTTTGGAATTTAAACGTAGTGTGATATGTGAACAATTACAAAAAGAAAGCAAATGAATACAGTTACTGTCTAATGCAAAAGAAAAAAAAAAGGAGAGAGAAAAAAAAAGATGTCTGCTGAAGGAAATACTTTCTACAATCAGAGCTAGGCATTGCCTGTCACCTACCCAATCACAAGACTTTTTAAAAATACAAACAGCATTAAATCCTACTGACTCAGGATTGTGTTAGGTTTATCACACCAGCTTACCTGCAGTCCATCCTGGTATTGAACAGCTGCCTGCATGGCTTCTGCAAGTTTGTCTACCCKTTCTTTCCATGTTTTGTTTAAGGCATCCCAGGCAGAATTCAGCTGCAAATAAGTGCAGTTTACTCCAATGGCCAAAAAGAATTTTAGTGCAGTATAATTTGCATTCACTAATTATTCACTAATCAATAACACCAATAAATTAAGTATGAGTATTTCATATTCATTCCACATTAAAATTCTTGTTCTCCCAAGCGTTGTTAGTTTCCTTCAGAATATACTAAAAGGTCTGGATTACAGAAGTTGTGAACTTCATTACTGATTATTGAGTATCTTTATTAACATAGGGATTGTAGTAAATATGGGAAACACTCTTATGAAATCCTGTAGAGTTGCATCACTGCAATGAAGGTAGGTTAAAAGAAACTGATAGTGCTGAACATGAAAGAAATTAGTACTGCGCAGACATCCAAACAGGATTGTCTCAGTTAAGGTATCTCACTTGGCATGAACCAGTTTTATCAGAAACTTATTCTAGTGTTGCTTTTACAATTAGCTATCTATTCCATTAATTGGTGAACAGTTTTATCATCGTTTACAAAAACTGTAACCCACAAATCAATTAAATCAAATTGTCTATACACAGTAATCTAAGCTGAGTCAAGATTTATTTAAGCAAAAGACAAACTTTAATTTAACACAAAGGCTTCAGGGATACCTTACTTTGCTTCCCCCCTCCTATATTTTTCTTTATTTTCAAAGTATTTGGGAGAAGAGGGAATACCAATTTCAGGTGAACAAGCATCTAATAAATAGGTTGAAGCATCTGCATTTCCCATACCTCATCTATACTCTTGTTGACAATAGGTTTGTCAGGCTCTCCACAAGCAGCTCTAAGTTCAGAGCCAAGGTTTACAACTGTTTCTAGCTCCTCTTGAAGTCCATCAATTTCTTCTTTAGCAGCCTACAAAGAAAAAAATAATCCAAAGCTGCTAATACTGAATTTAATAATCTACATATATTTTGCTTTTAAGCCAGAACACTGCAGGTTTTGGCTTTTGTTTTCTTTAAAAATCACTTGGACTTAAAATTGGATGCTTAAAATATAAGTATCTCTTTCAGTGTCAGATGAAACCAACTAACATTGGTCTGAATTATACCAATGGCTTACGATGTCATTTTATATGACATGAAAAAATAAAGAGGAAGTTTTAAATTAGATTTCTTTAATCAGAATGTTTTCTTTTTCAAAGATTATCATTGTACTTTCAAATCTTTAACTATCAGCATAAATAATTACAGGCTCAGAGCATAATATATACATCTATATGTCTTTCATTTAGATGTTACATATTACTCAGGGAATCTAAAATATGTAAGACTTTAAAAAAAATCCTAGTAATATACCAATTATACATATGTTTATGAACAGACATGTAAATGTAATGACAGACATAAATTACATGCTCAGTGCAATTAAGCACTGATACATATCATTTGCCATAGACTCTTCAGATACCATTACAGTAAATTTCTATATAATTATCCCCTTTGGTTTCTAAAAGAATTCTCCTGTGGTATTTAATAGTAATTCTGTCTTTTCTCTGCATACTGAGAATAAAATACATTAGGTCAATCAAATACTTTCTACTGACCTCTGCAGCTTCTTGCTGTTGCTTGACTACAGATGGGTCGACTCCAGGTCCCTCCAGTTCTCGAATGAAGTCTTGAGTATCTTTAATAGTTGCTACTAGAGCCATATGATCACACCAGAACTTTTCAGCTAGTTCCATTACATCCAACAATTTGGCCTCTCTTTCCTCAGTCAAGGTCTGGATATCTTCCCAAATGAGGACCATTTGGTCCAGTTTATCTTGAACAGCTAAACAGCAGAGGAACTAGTTTACTATCTGGGCAAATCTTGGTCATAAATATCTCTATAATTCTACAATAGAAACAGTCATATGTATACATTTTAAAGTTCAGATATTAAATTGTTTCTTCACTCACTATAACATTAATGGGAAATAATCAATAAGGCCTTTAAAAATAAAACAGAGTTTATATCCAGGATGAATTATTAAACTGGTGCCTATAAACTTTCAGCAACTTCTCCAGGAGAACACAACCCCTAGATTAGTAGTAAAAAAAATGAAGATTTTTATATATTGCAGCTTGCTGTATTTCAGCTACATGAAATTTTCCTCAATTTATTACCTTTAGCAGATATATCCTTATCAGTTCCTTCTGAGCGAGCAATCATTTCCTCCCCTCGCTGCTTAAGCGTCTCATATACTGGCTGAAGTTTTTCCAGATCCATTGAAACATTCTTATTTTCACTGATCTGCTCTTTAATCTTCTCAACCTCTGCTGAGATTGAAGGTGGCTGCCTCAGACGTTCAACTATGCGCTTGAGACTCTCAAGAGTTGGATCTATCTTGTCATGGAACTGAGAGAGTGGTAAAGAATAGAAAGGAGAAATTACAAGAAAAAAATTATTCAAAACTGCATCTCAAAACTATCTTGGAAAAAGGTACTTAAAAATTAATATATTGAACAACTCTAACTACATTAGAATACACCTTTATCTTTCTTCCCATCTTCTAATACCTAAATTATGAAGATGATCTTGCAAAATGATACTTCTGCTACGGATTTTTACTTTGAAGTCTGGATTTACTCCTGAGAGATTTCATCTGAAGATACYTTACATATAGCAGCATTTATCTGCATGTAGTCCTGCATAACTAATAGATTACTTTGTACTGTATTTTAGAGAGTCACACTTTTCATCAGTTCAGAAAGGTATCAGCTGATTCATCAGAAAGAAAGATTACTTTAATTACTAACCCTGGGAGTCAGTACTGGGTCCAGTCTTATTCAGCTTATTCACCAATGACCTGGATGAGGRGACAGAGTGCCTCCTCAGCAAGTTTGCTGATGAWACCAAGCTGGGAGGAGTGGCTGACACACCTGAGGGCTGTGCTGCCATTCAGAGAGACCTGGACAGGCTGGAGAGCTGGGCAGAGAGGAACCTCCTGAGGTTCAACAAGGGCAAGTGCARAGTCCTGCACCTAGGGAGAAATAACCCTAGGCACCAGGACAAGCTGGAGGCTGACCTGCTGGAGAGCAGCTCTGCAGAGAAGAACCTGGGAGTGCTGGTGGATGACAAGATGACCATGAGCCAGCAATGTGCCCTGTGGCCAAGAAAGCCTATGGTCTCCTGGGGTGCATTAGGAAGAGTGTTGCCAGCAGGTGGAGGGAGGTGATCCTGCCCCTCTSCTCAGCCCTGGGGAGGCCTCATCTCAAGTCCTGTGTCCAGTTCTGGGCTTCCCAGTACACGAGACACAAAACTACTACAGCGAGTCCAGCGTAAGGCTACAAATATGATTACAGGACTGCAGCAGTTCTCTCATGAGAAAAGGCTGCAAGAGCTGGGCCTGTTTAGCCTGGAGAAGAGAAGACTGAGGGGAGATCTTATCAATGTCTACAAATACCTTAAGGGAGGGTGCAAAGAGGATGGGGCCAAACTCTTTTCAATGATGCCCAACAACAGGACAAGAGGCAATAGGCACAAACTGAACCATAGAAGTTCTGTCTGAATATAAGGAAGAACTTCTTTACTGTGAGGGTGACRGAGCACTGGCACAGGTTGCCCAGAGAGGTTGTGGAGTCTCCTTCTCTGGAGATATTCAAGGCCTGCCTGGACACAATCCTGTGCAACGTGCTCTCGGTGACACTGCTTGAGTAGGGGGGTTGGACTAGATGATCTCCAGAGGTCCCTTCCAACYTCAACCATCCTGTGATTCTGTGATTAATATTAAATACAAGCCTGAAAAACATATACTGAGTATACATTCTCTTATCATGACCAAAATTTTTGCATATAAACATGGATTAAAATGTGATGAATATAAACATGGAATAAAATGTGAGGATTAAMATGTGAGCAGACCCTTGCTACTGCCCAGGTGGTGCTGGTTAGCACTGTAAAGGCACATTCTTTTCTGCAACTAAAAGCACAATAGAGTCTGTATCATGTCCACCCACCTTTGACTGTGAGCCCAGGTGTCTAGAGACTCAATTACAGCTGTGTCAACATGGACCATCCCTTGGTATAGATCCAAAGTTAAGCTCTAATATATGCCTTTGGATCTATACAAATTGCAACAAATGACTCAACATCATGCCCGTGTCAAATTCTGGAAATTAATAACTGTGGATGAAACTAATGATCCACCAGTATCTACCAAGAGCTCTTGCCATTACATTTGKGAAAGGTGCTAGAAAGAGCATAGCAAAGCAGGGTCACCTGACATTAAAAAAAAAATGATAATTTTTTTTCCTTCCGTTCAAAGGAACATAGGCAAAACAAATGTGAATACTTTTTCCCATTGTACAACACACTTCAAATTAGACTGGGAAACTAATGTAATTGACTCACTGTTTTTGTTAGAAGAAGTGCGAACATCATACAAGTAGAGAAATGTGTTAAGAAAGATAAGCAGCCTTCTCACATTCAAGGCTTCTGAAAAACTGATTGGGGCAACAAAACCTTACAGAAGTGATAAAAAATGAAGTTAAACAGGCAAAATATTCAGGTCAATTTTAGGACATAYATATTGCATATTTAAATTATCAGTGCATTCAGTGACCCTCATTGTAGTCTTAACTACAATGAATGAGACAAGGTGTTTTAGACCTTAAAAGGAAGGAAAGGTAGGTCACTACATCCTCTCATTCTGGCTCCACAGTTTATATACTGCTTTTGATATATAATGGAATTTAATATAATTTAAGATCTGAAGAGTCAAATAACTATTTTTCCAAGACAGTCTAGACAAACACTGACATATCCATCCTATTACAGAGCACTGATAATATATATTTATGTATCTCAATTAAGGAAGAGATTATATAAAGTACATTCTGGGAGCTGCGAATGTTTTTCTTTGACATCTGAATATACATTTACATATGTGAAATGAACATTAAAGTATTTCATAAGTAATTAAGCAGTTTCCCAACATGTGATGATATTGTAGTTGCTACTAAAGAATGCATGTTTATCCAAGCTTTCTGTACTTAGTACATTAAGTTTGTCTATCACATACAAAGCGAGGGCTGGAATACCAAACAAATAACTTGATTTTCAAATGTGTAGTTCCAAGTGGGGAGAGGACTGAGCATTTATGATAACGAAAAACGTGGAATCTAAGTAATCAGGCTTATTTCAGAGCTGTGAATAAAGAAGCTGTTTAGAATGGTTGAAAGTATAATAAAATCATGTCCATAACCAGTTCAAAAACAGACTGATGACACTGGATGCCACCTTATGCCTTAGATCCTTAAACTCAGTCAGCAATGGCTAGGAACATGAGGTAAGTACAATCACCTATAAAGACAATTCTTTAGAATGCAGACTTCACGACAACTTCAGGATCTATTTCTTATTTTAGTATTTTGGATCTGAGCAGAATATGGCACTAAATTTCCAGTGAACACAAAAAAAGAGGATTTCCCATAAAGACAACAGTATAGAATATTCAAGGTTTTTTTTATGGGTTCATGTCCACAGTTTAATGAGTCCTTTCCTGAACTTGGGTAAAAGTTCAGGAATAAGCTTTTACTTGAGAAAAGACAGAATTTCAGTTTGGGTTTAATTGCTATTCAACCCAAAATATAAAAGTCTCTAGGATCTAATACATAACAGTACACTTATTGAGGTTCATGCCATAGGTTGATGCACTTAAAATACATACCTTTTATGGACTTGATCTGAATTTTATACTTATGATGATATTTCATGAAGTCTAGTTTTGTTCACAATACTGTCAGAGTTGATTTGTAAAATGTACACTAACAGTTCCAGCATATGTCTATATTAAAAGTTCCTGTGCATTTATAATGAGGAGTAAATGATAAATTACTACTAACTCTGATAAACTACCCTCTAGTTCCATTGGTAAAGGACTGTAACTAAGATTGCCAAGTTCTAGATATAAATATGTGCAAGTTATATATGTAACTGATTAACACTGATATCCATAGACAGATGAAGCATCAATTAGTAATACACTACTAAGAGAAAAAAGAATAAGGTAAAAATAAAACCCCACATTTTTCACCCAAATGTTCCTTTTTCCACTTCAAAATTAYAGCTTGAGAAGAGATAACATTTTGCAAATGCAGCGGAGTCATAATACTGACCAATGTATAAAATTAGAACCCCTTGACAGCTAGAAAATCAATACCATCAGCAGTGATAKGAACATTCACAGACCATTTGGTTGAAAAATCCAGATAAAACAGCAGTTTAGTCTTGATATATACATACAAGATGATGACGTCTGTGTATCTTTCCATTCGAATGAATCCAATTATATTTTAAACTTAAATTGATACCTGGGTACACTGAGAAATGGCTTCATCCAGCGCCAGTGCTCGCTTTTTGACATCTTCCTTAATTTTACTGTAAAGGGTGTCAGCTGCCACGTATTTCTCTTGGATAGAAAAGCCTTCTCCTGGGCTCAGCTCCAGCAACTGAGGCCCAGTTTTGTTCATCTTATCTATATGAGGCTTATGCTCAGCGATCAGCTCACGCAGTTGCTATAACAAACCAAACAACTTATCAGTTTCTTATGCTTACACCACCGTATTTCAGCTGTCCACACTTCTAATAGATCCAGCTGGCAAGCAATTCCAAACAAACCCCTTCATCCTAATGTATAGCACAAATAATATCAAATAAAGGCAGTGACTGCTCTGCGAACGATGGCTCCCTTTCAAACAGGGACGGCTATCCGGTCATAAAACATCACTATTAAAGACGTATTGGAAAGATCTATGCAACAAACCTGTAGAACATATCACATGTAAGATGTTAACTGTGCGTACAACACTGGCAACAGGCACCCGCTATCATTTTTAGTGCCTATAGTGACAGAAGTGGCAACAACATTGCTGACGTTTGTGTAATGCCACCAGGTATATCCTTCTCATGATGGTACTTGCTATGGTACTTACCCATGATTTAAGAATAGCAAACTAAAAGAAAGAGGAGTCAAAAAAACAAGGGAAAAGGACAGAGGCAAGGGAAGGCAGATCAGCAGAGAACACCCAATGCAGTTTAGCAGTTGCTGCTCTGGACACTAGATCATACTATCTTCTCAACAGCAATGTTACTAAGTGGACATAAAGCTTAACAAGTAATTAGTAAGTAAATTAAACTGGATTTCAACCATTTTTAGAAAATCATTGTATTTTATTCTTGTTCACAAATAAATCACGTCACACAAGGCCAGATAGTCCCCATTTCCAGGTACAAATCTTATGCTAGTAATCTGCCCAAGGGTAAAGTCCAAGCAGAGTCCATGCAGAGGCTGCATGTTACTAACACAGAATCAACTCTATGTATTCCACAATTGCGGGTGGAATAAAGCTAATAATCAGTAGATATACCAGAACAGAAATATAAGCGAATATAAAAAATTCCACTCACATTCAGAACCACTTTTTTTTTTTTTTTTAATAAAACTATAAATGATTTGGTCTTTGCCATGATCAACTATTGAATAAACAATTCCAGTAAACCAGTATTTCAGATCAGATTACTTGTTAAAATTGCCTGACATTAATCTTCTACTTAACAAACAAATCTTCAGCTAATGGCATAGCCCAGGGAAAATATAAAAATAGAAGCTCATATGAAGGGCCTCTCATGCAAGCAGAATGATTAAAGTAGACGGGGAACAATTCTGTAAGTAAAGCAAGCATGATTTGGGTCATGATGACTAATAAAGATATTTTGTAAAGCTCATATAATATAGCTAGTCTAAACAGAGAATGTTTGTTCACTGTGGACCTAATAGGAAGATAAACGAGAGAAGCCAGTGTTTGCCAGTACATATGAGTGGCGCATTTTCATTAACTAGCCTCAGCATAAACAAGACTTTGAAGCTAGCGTTCATCCTATCTAATTTGGGACACTTAACTGAGGTAGCTAAAATAAAAAAACTAGTTACTCCCATTCTCTGTAGGGAGAGACAGGTGTCTCCAGTGGCAATTCAGGCTTTGCATACGTTAAAACATCTAGGTTTTTGGTGGGGAAAATAATAGTTCCATATATTACATGTAGCCATATATGAAACATACTGGGTTTTTTTTTTCATTCCAGSTGACCATTTCTCTATTTAAGAAAGTCTACATGGAGCCCAGCTAACAAAAATGTAGCCTTTACTTTGTGATTTTATAGTGAATAGTTTTTTCTTTAAATTAATACATAATACAGTATATTTTATATGAGAAATGGATAAGAGGTTCACTGGAATTGAAACGCTGAATTCTTGGCCCCCTAGCTGTCCATCTTTTTGGCTCAAAGCTTCATTTATATGATACTAGCAAAATAAATGCCAAATTTTTCTATGTTCATAAGATATATGCATATCTGCACACAGATATACACATAGGCAGCATTTTGCTTTTAGCATGCTCACATCAGGTACCCTAGTTGTCCTGCTCTACCCTTTTTCATTTCTTGTTGCAGCTTCCAAACTCCATTTTATCTGCTTATGAGTCTGCTGTGTTCTAACATTGACATTTAAGTAAACTTTTAAACATATTTCTAAGCTATTAACTTTTGTATGCCCATGTACCTCACTACAATGGCAATCTTTTTTCCYTAAGCTCTCTCTTACGCTTTTAATATTGTTTGCTGCCTTCCCCAGAGAATCCTGTCTGCATGCAGAGTTTGGGAACAGAATGATTTTTAAAATATATTTTGTATTATTAYTTAAATAACTTCTTTTAACAGAAGTATAACTACTGGGGTTTTAAGCATTCAGCAGAGTACTCCACAATTCTAAGGAGACCACTACATGGTTTGTGACACTTTTAGAAAATGGCAAAATTCTTACCCGATGCTCTTCTTGTTGTTGCTTTAAAGTTTCATATTCAAGAGCTGGGGCAGGAAGCTGAGAGATGACCATTTCTGTTTCAGTTAACCACGGCCAAAGCTCTTCATAAGTCTCCCAGAACTGGTTAACCAGGGACTGAGCACGTTCCAGCTGGAGGTTTCTCTCAGAGTTCATTTGACAGACTGTATCATATCTCTGTAAGAGGCTTTCCAGTTTTTTCTATAAAATAACATTAACAAAAAATAGCAATACATGTCTTTCCACATTAGGTATTTGTAAGACCTCTATTACCTTCATATCTAAATGGTCTCTRGTAATTACAGCACCAAACCACAGCGCCCTGAATTTTAGTTTTGATAACACTTCTGGAACTGAGATCAATACAGCAGGAGATCTAAATCTGGCAGAGTACTTTTAAGGTAATCAAAGATTGCTTACATGCTCTCCACATAATAATGTCTGGTATTTACACAGGACTTTTTACTCACAGGCACTACTCAAACTGCAAATGATTTGAATGCAGATCTTAGCCCTAGTTCTGTACCGAAGACACTCGTCTTCAGGCATACTTGGCATAAAGTGAGTCTTCCACAGCATTTCTGAATCAAAGCATCACGAACGGTGCAAAAAAAGTCTGTTTTTTGAAGATGTGACAAGTGAATAAGGTGTATTGTTCTGGTTGTATCTTATAAACTTTAAACAGAAACTATGCAACATTATTTTCCAGGTTAGTATGTGTTAATTAATGAAGATGTGTTGCCATTAATGATATGGTAGTTAGAACTACAAGGTTTAAATATTACAAATCTTCTTTCTTCAGGCATGTGATAATAAAAATTACTATCAACTAGCTATACATTTTTCCTATGGAAAGCTGCCCATGTTATTGTTTTTATGAAATATCATATGTGGCAATGCACATAAATGCTAGCTTGGAAAAACCAGACATATAAATAAGCTGTTGAATGTGAAGTTGAGAATCTGTTTTTGGCAGAACAAGCCAAAATCCTTTCATTTGTTATGTCTTGCATGTAAATTAAGTATAGAGATGCTATCCAAAGGACAAAATACACTCTAATACACAGATACATWATATTTTTAACTAATACCAACATTTAATAAAGGCTCACATAAAATTGTTCTCCCTTACTTTAATGCCTATTTTTTAATCAATTAAACATCTCAGCTGTTTTAAACATAAGAGCAAATAAAATTTATTCATAGATCCTGCCGCAGAGCACAATTAGTGAGGTATTATTTTTCAAGGAGAGTGGTCATTCAAAGGACCAAAGTAACACAACGTACATATATCCAGGTTCACCATAACTTGGCAAACAAACAACATTCTGAAATGCCAATAGGAAAAATCCACTTTTTTATACACATATATACATATGCATGCCTGTATGTATCCACCCATACATACATACGTGTATGTGTGTACATATATATGGATGGATGTATATACACATATATACATACATTATATGTGTGTGTATATACATCCATACATATATATGCATGCACACACACAGATGTACACACACACACGCCCCTCAACTCCCAACAACATAGGCACCAGAATGCCTCTCCTGGGCTGTGGTAGCCAACAGGAGCAATCTCCGTGAAGAAGGCTCAAACTGAAATCAGCAGAAATGAAAGCACAGACTCACACCGAGGTGCACAGGCACTGGGCAGATACAGCAGGACATGCACCCAGAGCTTCAGAGACCCCAGGGAAATGAGGAAGATAAACAACCAGATTCCACACACACCAGCCCAGATGACTAAACTTGCTTCACTCAAATCATCTCATTGRCTAAAATACTATCTACAGTGGATGAAGATGACAGTTCAGGCTTCAGATTAGTGCTAGAGAATGAATCAAGTACTCAGGACTTGCTCTTTGAGTGCCCAAAGAAGCAATAGACATTTCGCCTACTATTATGAACCTCAGACCTAGAAATATCTGCAATTAATGCTTTTTCATTAATATTTAAAATGATACACTGTGGGAATCTTTCCACTTTATATTATTGTCCTCAGCTCCACCACTGTAGCTGCTATTTACAGAACTTTACCTTCATGGTCTCTTTCTCTTCTTCAGTGCATGAGTTCATAATCTTATCCCCGGATTTTACAAGTTCATCTATAGTATCTTTGTGCCTCAAAATCTCCATGGTGAATGCCTTGAAACACAATAAAAACTGGTCAGCGATAAAAAAATTGAGTACATGAAGTAAAAACTATTTTTGAAGTGCATTATGATGGACTGAAAATTAAATCATGCCAGTACATTTTCTAGATGGAGAGTGTGCTGGCCAGTAATTAACATGACAGTTGGAAATGCTTTTCTTTTACCTTTTGAACTTGTAGCTGAGCAGTGGTCTGGTCTTGCTCAAGCCTAATATCACCCAGAGACATCAGTTTCTTTTCTGTTTCTGCAATCCAGGCTAATTCAGCATCAGCTGCTTGATCAAACTAAATGAGGGAGACATTAATTAGTTCAGCAATCCTATAGCCATGAAATTAGAATGACTGTTTCAAAATTTTCTAAGACGATTAAAAAGCATACTTTTGAATTATTAGAAAGATAGCAGTTCACTTTCCGTATGAGGTTTTTATATAAATGAAATACAGAATGGTTCTGAGGGATTTAATATGATCAGCTCAATTCATAAGCGTGACAAAGCAGAAGCAGAAAGACGCAGAAGTATATTTCCAAAGTCTACACCTCTCTAACAGACATCGTGAGAAAATTAAAAGGGTTATAATTTCAGAATTTTTACTAGACTGTTTAGTTTCATTTTACGCAATTTTCATGTCTTTTCTATCTCCTGATTATGTTTACTATTACTGCCACTGTTGCAACAACCCCTAAGAAATAGCTGTGTGACGCTACCCTTTTAATCGGAAAAGCTGCTTTGATATTAAATAATAAAAGTGAAAAATTACAGTTCAACTGAAGTCAGTGAAAAAAAAAACTCACAGACTTCAGAGAAGACAGGATTTCATCCAAAACCTAGACCGTGAATCAAATGTAAAAATAATTCTGAGCATTTCTATATAGCCAGTCCTTTCCTTAAAGGATCGACTTTTGATTACCATTAGTCAATACTTACATGTCTTTAAAGCTACCTTAGAACACTTCTGATTTAGAGGATCCAATTTTTGTGAAAAGTAAGAGTAAATTAAAAAAAGTTCTCTCTTCAGCTCAAGTTATAGATACGCATCTTAGCACACACACATCGCATTACTGAATGGGGGTAGTTTGGAGTTTAAGTCAAAGCGAAATATTATATAGGAAGTTCAGATGCAGAAAATACTCATAATGGAAACTATTAAAAACTTAAAAAAAAAAAAAAAAAAAAAACTCTGACCACACCTGCAACTAACTGAACATTAATATGGCTCTGAGCTACTCTGAAGGTCTGTCACAATGTATTATGTCAGACCCTATTACGCATCTTACAGACAACTATGCTGTTCTCACAAGTCTCTTCCTGACAACACTCAGTCCTTCTTGTCCTTTAGATCTGATGGTCTGTGCATTTGAGGCTGTAGACCCACAACAGCCTTGTCCCTGTAACATAGCTGGAACTTGCCTTAGCCACTAAATCAGTCATGTCTTAGCGGTTAATTATGAGTCACACTATAATAAAAGAAGTAATTTGGAGATTTCACTCTTTATGAGTCATGTCTTTATCAGATTATTTAATCCATTTGTTACAAGAAACAGAGCACAAACATTCTTTTCCACTAGATGTCATTTCTCATTTGAAGTAATACAGAAAGTAAATTTTGTCCTAAATATTGTGACTTCCTAACAGAAAGGTATGTTCTGAATCAATCAGTACTGTAACATTAGCACCAAATACATGCATCAGTGGTATTTAAATTTTGACCTGGGAGCACTTCACAATCAAGTTCTGAAGTCCATCTATTTATGACTCAAGCAAATTAGATGAATAAGATGATGCCAGATATGCTAGACGCACAAATTACCTGCAGTGTGACTTCCTGATATCACAGAATCATGTGTATATAAATAATACTGGACAAAAATTTAATGGAAAAAAACAAAATCAAGGCATGGCAGTGAAACTTCTAGGGTCTGCAGCACTGAAGTAGGATAGATCTCTAAACTCCATTTACTGAGGAAATAGGATTTCTAAGTTGTGATGTGCACATGTAATACATTAAAGAATAAAGAATGCAAAATTGGTACTCCCTGTATCAGCAATTCAGTGTATTTTATCGCATGTATTTAGAGTTATTTATGAGCCTTGAACTTCGCTTGAGTTGCTATGACACCATTGATTTGATCCTACTCAGTTTAAACGACTACATGTGCTACTTCTTCCTCTAAGCAGGAAAGGCTGTGACTTGTGAATCTGACGGCACTGTGATTTCCTCTGTGAACACTGTAAAGCACTCTCTGGCCTGCCTTTGAGTGGAGAACAGCATGCAAGCCAGCTGTAGGACATGACCTCTGTCTCTGTGTAGCACTCCTTGAACTAAGGTAAGACACTAATCAGAACCTTCAATATTGAGAAATGAAGACCAAAACATACACAGACGAATTAATCTATCAGTCTGGAGCATTTTGCCCAGGTCGCTCAAAAACAGGACATCATATTAGTCTATTACACCTTCAAGCTTCTGTTCACAACATGAAACCATATTCTCACCCCTTCATATACCCTACTGCATTTGTCACCTTGGCCCAGAAATGTCTATCACAAAACACATACTACTGCCATGGAACCCAAACATGACTGGTGACCTTGGCCTCCACCCAGAAAACGTCAGCAGTATACACACTTGAACCAGTTGCCACAGGATAAGCTTATAAAGCATTACCTTCTCCAAAAATAATAATAGAAAAAATTTGCATGCCTCTTTTTTTTTTTTTTTTTTTTTTGAGCTAAATGCAAAGCAGCTTATCCTTCATTGGAGACATGTTAAGCTGCTTGGTATTCATCACAGGATATAGCATACAGGAGCACACCATGGTGGTCTGTACAGAGCTGAAGTGAAAGCTAGGGATATGCAGAGCTAGAGAGCAACATGCCCTTGCAAAATCAACCAGCAGAGCAGTAGCTTTGGGACTTGCATGCCAGGACTTGAACCTGTTGAAGTTGTGCCTGGGAATGCAACCTCCTAACCTAAGTAATTGGGAAAAGTTGAAGGAGAGCCAATATACACTCTCCTATCTCACCTTATCGCTTACTAGAAAATAGCCCAACATTTTTAAGGATTCACTTAATGAGACAAGATAATATTCATAGCAAACCTCTTAAAAAGTTAAATACTAAGTTATTTTTAACCTCAGTTATAAGCAGATCTGAGTTACTGCCAGCCTCTTTTAGTCAGCTTTAGTCAGTGTCATACGTGCTTTCTGCTTTCCCATTATAGTTGTTTATGAGAACTATTAGCAGAAACAAAAATCTCCACTGATATTTTTATGCCTGAACTGTAGGCAGGCAGTGGAAAATTGTGCCTCCATGTTGAATTACAAACACAGAGCTTAAATATGGGACTTTTTAATGATGAAATGAGAGTACTAGGTCTCAAAGTGTACCCATATATACACCTCCGTGTGTGTGTGTATGCATAAGTTTAGAAAGCTTCACATATTTAATAACTGGATTTTTGTATCCTAAGAAGAAAAGTGTTGTGGATGTGAATACAAGCAACGGTTATTTCAGTTCTTCAGTACTGTTTGAACATGATCCAGCTTTTAATTGTGGAAAGTACAGAGGAGCTAGAAAAAAGGTGCGGCAACGCTACTGATTCCAATGTTTCATCCAGTAAAAGCAGCTGGAGATCTGGACTATATTTTACTTAGACAACAAAAATCTGTGAAAGATAAGGACCATTCAATTCTTACTCACATAAATTGCCACTTAAGTCAGCAGGAGATAGTTAGGGCCATTTTAGCTACAGGACAGGTCTGTGTCAACAGAAAGGCAGATGACTACAGCAATGCAGCGATTAGCTGTGCTCTGCTATTCACGCCTTACAGGGAGGCACAGTCCATCCGTACAGCTCTTCCGTTGCTCAAGCATAATGAACGTTTGGCCCCACCACCAAAGGACACCTTTTGTTCCGGTACACATTGCCACAGACAACTTCTTATCKCCCGGAGAAGCAGAGTTTCCAGTACCTGCTGGGACCTCAGGATGGCAGCATCAATCTCATCCACCTTCTGAGAGATAGTGTCGCTCACTAATCGGTACCGTTCGTTGTCCTCCGTTATCATCTTGTCGAGCCCCTCTCTGGCCCGCCACGGCACCAGCTCCAGGAAGGCGCTGCTGACTTCATTCAGAGTATCCAACAAGCCTCTGTTGTTCTTCGCTTCCTTCTTCAGTTCCTGAAAAAGGCCATTTAAAGTAAACATGCCAGCATACGAGCTGAACACACGCAGCTGGCACGTGCTTTTTATTCTTACAACTACTCCACGGGTCAAGAACTGAAACGTTTTCCAAGTAAGCCGAAGGGATGAATTAGCACACTTATAATATCAAAAGCTAATGTAACTGCGCGGAAAATAAGTTATTTGACAGGAAAGCAGGTGATTCCTGAAGATAATTTTTCTACTGTATGTATCTTAAATATGTTTCTCCAGTCAATATGGCAGTCTGAAACGTTAGTATCTAATCAAACAACCATATCAAAGAAAGCTAACACATAATCATTACAACCTTAAAAACCAAAATCGTCAGTAAGTGACAAYAGGCATGCAACAAAGCAGAATATGCTAATTTCAAGTGCTTTCTTAAATGAACAATGACTGGATTAAATTTAATTGAATCATTACATAGTCCTTCAGGAATGACTTTTTACTTTTTCAGGAAACCCTGGTTTATTTCTTTGCTTTTTATACATATCAGAAAGTTAATGGATTTTTTTTTTTATTTAGCTTTCTTTTCCAACTTTGTTCTTACCATCCAGCTTATACTACACTTCTTCTTTCTGAAGAAGTATTTATTGTTTAATAGTATTAGTAATATACTTTACATGCTGACTCTTTTTACACTTTACAGGACTCTAGTCATGTCACAGAATCAAAATAACTTTGTTTGACAACTTAAGAGTTTTCCCAGCATTAGGAGCTGCTCAAATAAAAAGGAAATGTGTTTCTCTTGTGCTAAAAATAAGCCCCAGACCAATTTCGTAAGTGATTATAGCAGATGACTCTGGAAAGTGAGTTTGATTCTTAACTACYGTTACATTTAGTCAAATGATCTGATGCCAAAACTAGTTATTCACAAAACAACTTTCTGCCAAACAGGAGTTAACAAAAAACCTAGCTGAATTATATAGCAATAAATAAATCATGGATTCCCAAACATACTTTTTGTCTTTCTTGTGCTTGGCTTAATTCTTCGCCCTTTGGTATCTGAGTTTCGTATGAGAGTAACTCCACTTCTACTTTGTCAAGCCATTTGGAGAGTTCCTCATGGGTTGAGTGTAGCTGACTTGCTAGCTGCAGAGCCTGCTCTAAGGTCTTGGATACGTCAGAACTCAGTTTTGTAATGTCTTTGTACCTTGCTTTAATGCCTTCCAGTTTATCTTGAATTATTACAACTTCATCACCTAAAATACCAGAATGATGTTATTTCCTGTGAACACAAGTATTTAAAAGCAAAAAACCCAAACAAACAACTCTCACTTATTAGAGCTCTTTGAGTATTTTTAATGAAAACAAAAAACAAAGGACAAATCCTCAACTCTCGTATATTATCTTCACTGAAGTCCACAGAGCCAACAGGTTACCTGCCCTGTCTTTTACTCTACTAAGTGTTCAAAAAGTAAGAATTAAGACCCCAAATTTAACATAAATTTTTAAAAAACAATCCTTAAATTCATAATACTTCTGATAAAGGCAAAAACAGATTATAAAAGGGCTACTGAAAGTGCAAAGAAAAAAAAAATCAACAAAATACTAACTGGATTTTCATTAAGGTAATATTTTAAATGGTTCTTTGAACTATACATCCTCTTTATTAACCATTAGAAGCACAATTCAAATGCCCAGATAAAAATAAGCTCCTGAAATTTACTAGTATATATTCATGTTTTATTATAAAAAAATAACATCGAAGTCTGTAATTGAAAAAGATTCTCCACCCCCAACCATATGCATGTCTTAAAAAGTTCAAAGTTTAAAAGTACTGTAAAATTTGGACAGCTGCTGATCTACAGAGCAGACGTGTACAACTGGAATGCAAATTTTCCCACAGTATTAGCTCCAATCTAGGAGACAAAGCTTTCCTCTTGCAGTAAAAGGTAGTCTAATATCTCACTCCTCTGTGGATGTCTTCAGGGAACTGACTGTGTCCACTGCCAAAAAGCCCTCTATTATGAGTAATGTCCATAACTTGCTATTAGGAATGGAATGCAGGTTCACTAAAATAATTTTCCACTAAAAATAATAAAGAATTCAAGGGCTGATCTTTTTGCAGGCTTAAGAGGACTTTAATGGCATGTTGTTCACTTATATTAACAGTAAAATTGGCCCAAAACAACCTACCTTGACCTCAAATCTTTATTAAAATGAGCAACTACAACTCCTTTAACCAGGCAATCAGAACTAATATTTACAAGTTTCAGTTTAATTTTCTCATAAGCACTTAGAAGTATGTGAAGAAAGCCTAGTGAATCAGTTTCCTAAAAGCTCTCACCTGTTGTTTGCTTGAGGAGCTCTAAGCCATTTTGTATAGCCAGATCAACATTTTGTTTTCTAAGAAGAATCTCTTCTTGAAGTTCCTTAAAGAAAAGGCCATTTGAGTAAGCATAGATGTGATAAATCGTATTATTTTTACTTGGAATTAGTTATTACTATTTCAAACAAGATAAATTAATGAAACACAAATGAAATATGGATATATAAATGAAATACAAAAATAAAATAAAGTAATAAATGAAAAGAAATGAAAATACCAGTAGTTCAGAGTGCTGTTTCTCAAGCAAGTCTGTGTTGTAATCTTGGACTGACAGTTTGCTCAGTTTATCATGGACTTCATTCAGCCAGTTCATCAATTCAACTTCATCCTCCCCAAAAATCTGAGCATTGCAGTAAGCTTGCTGGAGGAGCTCAGACCTGCTGTTGCTCTTCTCTTGAATTTCAATGTATCGGACTTGGGAAGAATCTAGCTTTTCCTGCACCATATCTTTATCTTCCCTGGAGCTCATAGTTTTTAGAGATTGACCAAAGCTAATGGCCTGGTGTAAACTCTTATTGTGAGCTAGGATGTCATCTTCTAGGGCCTATATTTTTTCAAGCAATGAAGAATGATGGAAAAGAAAAGCAGAAAAATATAAAAGAAATAAGTGAAACTAAATAATAACCAAAAGAAAAATGGCATATTGCCAATTACAAATGCAAATATATAAAACTCAAAATACAGCAAATAAATAAATAAATAAATAAATAAATAAATAAAAAGATAAAAAAAAGCACACCATAACAGCTTTCCCAGTCACGTTATGCATTACAAGCAGGTTTAAAAAGAGTAAAATAACTGAACGCATAGGCTGTGTCTTACTTTATGCTGAACAATCTGCTGTTGGAGTTTGGAGGCCTGTGTTCCAATGGGTTCAGCATTTGCAAGCCTCTTCTCGGTGGCAGTCAGCCACTCGACCAGCGGTTCCAGAGTTTCATGGAACTGCTGTGCCACCACRGAGATACCTTCCAACTGACGGTTCCTAGAAACACATCAAGATAGAAGTCATCTTTTGTGATGAAGTGTAAGCGTGAAACAGTCAAAAAAGCCCACAAAAACTGAACCTTGAATCCTCTGCAAATAAAAAAATTGTGTGATGATATGAGTCAATCACAAAATGAAATAGAAATATATCCATGATAAAAAAGAAAACCAAAGTAAAGTAACAACCAAGTTAAGAAAWAAACATCCCCAAAGCTAACTGTTTGAAACTGTTATAGGCAGTACGTAAGTTTTGCAAATATAAATAATGTCACTTTATTCATATTCTTTTTGTTAAAAATAATCTAGTACTCAGCTCAGCAAAACACAACTTTATACTCAGGGAAGTGCTCGAGTTTCTAGCTGTCCTTAAGCATACAGCTACATCCCCTTAACTACTACATACATTTTAAAGTTAGGCAAAGACTTTACTGAACCAGAACATACTGTCATGCTTCCTCAGCACTGTAAAGTATCTTTAAACACTTGTTCAATGATGCGAACAGATCTATCTGGCTCTACTTTTGCATTCCTTGTTCCGAGTAAGAGCTCTCAATGACATTAGTGAGACAATGTTAATAAAGCACAGACACTTGACCTCAAAAAAAAAAAAAAAAAAAAGCAGTATCTGAAACATTCCTCTTTCAGGTTTTACATTTTAAAGGAGGTTCTTGATTGGATGAGAAGTTCTCTCTACAGCCACTCCTGAACAAATTTCACCCAGGCAGGCTGTTTCTAATTTTAAGAAAGATATCCCTTATCTGAAAAACATTAGAATATTGTCTTATAACTGGGGATCTCATCTTGGATAAAAGGTATGAGCATACATGTTTCCTACRGCTTATCAACAGAGAGACCTGAAAGACTTGGCATACATAGCCATGAAGCACTCAAGAAGTACTCTACATAGTTTTCAAAATCATCCTCAGATCTCTTCTTCTTTTCTAGAGTTTGGTCAAAGAAAAATGGAGACAAGCTTGCAGCTAACAGATGGCTTGGAAAAAATTGTGATTTGATTTTAAATTAAATATCACCAGACTGRGAGAATAATATTACATTAAACATGACATTAACATTTCCCCAGCTAATGAGTCAGATTCCTAAAAAATAATAATAATAATGGTCTATTAGTGGTTGACTCTACTAATTAAGCAAGCACATTATTAGTAGTATCAACAGAAGAGATTTAGAGTAAAGAAAATAGAGGCTACCAGAAGAAGTAGGAGTCAAACCAGGCAATTTCAGTGCTCATCTAAATACTAATCTATTGTCTTGTACACTGTAATACTTCCCTGTCTACTTAAACTCCCTTGCTTCAGCCTTCAAAATCACTTCTCATTCTCAGTTATGTGCTTTCTTCAGGCTATCCCTTATGTATATGCTTCTCCTCCTTTCTCTTCTGAACAATGCCATCCTTTTTCAAATCCCTACCCTGAAAACAGTCACCTTCAGCAAAGCCCTTTTAACCCTTTTTTCAAAGGCACTACCATGGTTCACAGCTTTCCAGTTATATTACACATTAATAACTCTCAAAATGTCTAAATGTATGTATACACAGATATTGTGTGCATGTTTTTGAACTTTACTTTTTTCCTGGAACTTGAACTGGACTGTGAATGTTTAGGAGACTTGCTAGAGTATGTTTAAGCACTTTGATGGCTCTTCATCTTCTTGAGAACTTCAAGAGCTCAGCATCTTGCATAAGCAGATCAGCCAATGAAAGCCTGAGGGCCAATAATTTCTGGAAACTAATTACATGGATGACATTGAACAGAAAAAAAAGAAGAAGAGTTCAATGCCGCTCTTTGTAGCAGCATGTCAGGACTTCAAAATCTCAAGCGGACATCATTATTATTTATCAACTGTTAATTTATACTTGATTCTACACAAAACAGGAGACAGTTCTTCCATCAAGACACTCACATTCCAATGAACGAATGCAGGCAAAAAGTTCAAAAGATACACATGCAGTTAATCSTGGTAGACTGCCGCATCTTAAAGATTTTTTCTCTACACTTTTCCTTCAGAATACCTACTCTGTCAACATCAAGGTGAAATAATGTAATGTGGCAACAAGAATGGTATTTCTTACAAGATTTAACATTATGGAGTTCCATGTGCTGCTTTTAACCATCTATCACCTGCTATGTCCACATTTTTCGAAGCTATGAAAGAATTTCAAATACCTTGTTTCAGCTTTACTGAGCAAYGCATCCCATCGACTATCCAGGAAACTCAACTGTTTCAAGATTTTCACTTTATCAGCAGGTTCTGCTGACTCTGCAATTTTCTCCCCTTCACGCTTGATTACTTCAACAGTGGGCTTGCGGTCATCCAACAACCTCTGGAGAAGCTAGAGAGAAAGAACAAGCAATCAGACACYAAGTTACTAAGACACACTGTAATCGCACAAGTGCAAAAACCAGAAGGAGACAGACTTCTTGAATGCCTGATAAAGTAAAGAAGTATCAATGCTTATACTCTGCAAAAAGTAACAATGTTGTTAACCAAATAAGAGATCAAAACAAGCCAACCAAAGAAAAAAAAAAACAGCTAAGTTTCACCAAGCCCCCATTTCCAAAATGACCTACTTTGTTTCTGTAGGGTGAAGATATGGGGCTGCCCTAAGAGTGAACATTTAAGGTAAAAAGTTACAACTAATACGCATTGTAGGAGTCACGCCATTTAAAGTATTCACTCCATTTTGTAGGAACATTATTGCAAAGAAAAACTTCTCTTTTCCTATTTTTTGAAATGGCCAATTAGTGTTTTGTCTCTTTTCTTTTTCCAGCGAACCTTTACTATTTCTTTCCAGATAGTATTAATAATTCTAATTAGATTCRGATTGCAGTGCCGCAATCCTTCGCATGTTCTCGACATTCTCCCAGTGCTGGACAGACTCTGGAAAACAGAATGGATGGCTGCTCTAAAGATCTCAGTACACTTGCACGTAACGCAACGCAACCGAACAGACTTTATGCTGTGACAGAGACTGCCATTACTACAGTGGAGAGAGATTCTGAACACATTTCACTTACTTTCTGTTCTTGTATCTGGGCTTTCACAACTTTAAATTCAGCAGATGGCGGCTTCTGATTAGCCACAAGGTCTTCTGTATCAATGAGCCAGCTAAGCAGAGATTCAAGGGCATCCTGAAATCTCCCACAGTGAAGGAGGGCTTCCTGCAATTGTGCAGCACGCTGGGCAACCTGAAGRAAAGTAGAACATCTGACTGTACTCACCTATTTTTATATTTTGTGAAACAAGCAGCCAAGATTTGTAGACTTGCCATTTGAATGCCTGGCAATTATCATCAACTTTYATTTTCACAGCTACTCGTTACAGCACTATGGCATTTAGCATTAGTTTAGCATTAATGTTTCGGGATTGTGCTCATCCAATGAAAAGAGGCAGATGATTTTCAGTAAATTAGACGGCCCTAGCGTTCCATTACAAGAGATAYGTCTGTTTTGTATAGTTACAGTATTATGACTTATGCTGATAAATTGTGGTTTGAATAGTTTTTAATTTTCCTTGTGAAAAAAAATGAGTCAGAAATTCAAAGTAGCAGTTATTAAGGGATCATAATCCTCTCAAAGGGAAGAAGAGATAGGAAAGCAAAGGACAAATAGGTATATCACAAGTCTCTGTTGTTCTGCTGCATCACCCCTTCTGGAAGACATGGCTGATGAAAATGGGCACAGTTTCTGCCTCCCACTGTTACCATTTTCAACATCAGCCACTGCTGGAAGAGAACTATTCATAGCACAGAAAAACAACTACAGCCAGTYCAAAGTGACCAGTCCAAGTGACCAGTCCAAAGCAGTGGCTCCTTCTGATGGCTCAGGCACCACAGTCCTTAAGGTGCACTAAAGGAAATGTGACACTATTTGCACAAAGCTGGGCTGCATCTCTGCATTGAGTACTGCTCAGCATACAGTATATTCTGTGTATATAAATATAACAGAGTGAAAAAATGTGCAAAGGAAGAGTGAAGAGGAACCCCTTAAAAGTGGCCGATCACAAATGACAGCTCCCTTTCCCACCTATGTGCCCCATCATTCACTGGGTTATCAAACCTCTCCCTGCTCTGCTTAAGCAGAAAGGAACACATAGTCCTGGGGGAATCTTTCCTGAATAATAATAATAAAAATAAATAAATAAATACAAAAAAGGACAGACATAAAGTTTGACAAAAATCTTATAAATGATAGTAATACCTCCAGCAACTAGTGATAGAAATCTTATTTTTAAAATTACCCCAAAAGTTATTGTGTAAAATAACTAAATTCACACCCTTACTATTTAATTTCCTGTATTTTGAAAGATGGCAGAAAACAAACAATCAAAATGCAAAACAAGACAAAAGCAGAATAGCATACAAAATAATAACCTTCTTATTAAGAGTCTTCCATCGGGTGTTAACATCTTCAAGGTCATGTTCAAGGTTCTCTGTGCTGGTGCTTTTAGCAGCGCTTTGAATAAGGCCTTGACCTAACCAATTTACCTCCTGTTGTTTTACTTGCAGTGGTTCAATTTCATCTTTCTGGAATACCTGCATTGGGGAAACCATGACACATATGACATACAATATCTGCCAACATAAAATGCATAACAGATTCTGATGTTTACCTCACAGTATGCAACTTAAAATGCTGGAAATTGGTATCTGTGAGAAAGGAAACTACACCTTGTGAGCAACTTCCAAAAAGATATTGATGAATCTAAATAGACTGGGCCTAATCTAAACAGAATAAATGGAATACATCATTGAGGGAAAATGATGTACAATTCCATAAGTAGTTTTAGAGAGAAAGGACAGAGAGAGAGATAAAGAAGCAGGAGAGGGGGGGAGAGAGAGAGAGAGAGAATTTTAACAGAAAATCAGGAAAGTAAACTAGATTCCTTATGCTATGCTCAAAAGAAGGATGAGAAAAGTCAGRAACAGTTTATAAAGAGAATAAAGAATTTCTAAGCAACAAAAAAACCTCAAGACCAGCAGAACACATCTATATCTGTTTATTTATCTATCTATAAAACCCAGAAAAAAATGGTGCAGAAGGAGCGTAAGTT
Source organism: Rhea americana (assembly GCF_003343005.1). NCBI lineage: Eukaryota > Metazoa > Chordata > Aves > Rheiformes > Rheidae > Rhea > Rhea americana. The sequence continues at coordinate 2,112,523 of NW_028187133.1, read as the reverse complement.
GTCTAAAGGTAAAACAGGTGAAAAAAAATAAATTCTAGAGACAAAAAAAAAGGCAACAAGAGGGACAACAGAGCAATGTTTTGTCCTAATGTCCAAATTAGGACAAAAGCAAAACTTTGAAGAAGCAGCAAGGAAGAGCTATTTCAGAGTAGGTTTTAGGAAAATGCCAACGGTACCAAGCGAGGAGGGACTACAGATGCTGCTGTAACAGCACCACAGTGGACACCCAAGACAAGCGATATTCCTGCAAAATGCCAGGYCTCTGGCCATTCCCAAACAGCAGCTTGAACAGTTTTCTGTTTGCTTGGTTATACTCTTTCAGGTGTTCAAGCTTTTCAGAGCCAGATTATTACCGTTAGCAACAGCAATGTAAACCCACACTTGTATTCAACTGAATTAGCCTGAACTGACACCAGTGTCAGTGAGATCAGAAAATGGCCCGAAGCCTCTGAATTAATTACCCAGACCAGTGAAAAATAACCACTGAATAAACAATGCTAAAGAACGCTCAACTTTTGACCCTAAATCCTTCTCTTTCTTTAGTGGCATTCAGTAACAGTTCTGGTGTACAGTTGGTGTGTTCAAAGCATCCTGAAAAGCAGGAATCACTCCAAACATACCAAGGACTCTCCTTTTTTGGCAGCAAGCATAGTATATAGCAAGTGATTTCTTTTAAAGAAGCAGACCTCAGGTGGCTGAGCACACTTCCRGGAGCCTGACAAGCTAATCTGGAGGCCAGAGCAAATACACTAAACACAAGGGAGAAAATAAACTAAACGCCCCTAAGAGCCTTGCTAATATGGACAAGAAAACTGTGAGACTGTGGTTATAGCAAAACTTACAGAGTGCAACCAGCTGGCTGTTCCCAGAAAAGGGAAAATGCTTGTATTTTTCTTGACTTCAGGGTAGGGAGGAGGCAAAATAGTCTTTTTTATACAAAATCAATAACAAATTCTTCTTTTCTGTTCCATAAAGCCTCAATTTTGGAGAGTAATGTCCTACCACAGGGAGRGCTGATTTCCATAATCTGCCCTTTTTAAACACATGCATTCTTTGCAAAGAGAAGCTTAAAATAAATTACAATTATTGTCAAGGCTAAAGTTTACTAGAACAACTTAGCAACAAAGCCTGAAATAGCTCAGATTTCAACTGGAATGGGAAGAAAAAAAAAATTACAGACCTGACAAACACCCTTTACATATCACAAGGCTTTAMCCATCCACCACTCACAAAATACTGCAAGATCCTGTGCTTGTAAGATACTACTTCAAATCTACTTTCTGGCATACAAATGCAAAAGGTTTCCAGCACATGGAGTGAGTCTTTAATCTATGCACGTTGGAAACCACAACAAGCTGACACTGTTGCTTATACCTTCATGAGCAAGGGGTTGCTCAACCTGAATAAATGGGCTACAACTGCCCTTGAACGGCATTGCCTTTAACCACAGCGAGTGTGAAAACCGAACGCTAACATCAATGCACAGCGGAGGCATTCCAAATCAAGAGTAACAGACACCATCTGGACAATAAATAACCATGCACCCAACAGCTGGAAGTAATCATCCCTGTCAGAAATTCATGCCCCTAACTCATTTTCGAAAGTGGCCGTCTCACCTACTTTGGACATCTTGTATGTGCTATGCAAATGACACTGCCTACCACATCTGCTGAATGAATGGGATATAAAATTTTTGTGACAATAACAAAACTGTGAAGTTAAAGAAAACTTTAAACAAGTACATTTAAGTCTGCTTTACAACATTTCACAGATCTTTGGATTTTTTTTAAATTACCTTATTAGACAACAGGCCATTGCAAACTGTATCCAAGGTTTCTATCTGGACGCCGGTAGTCCAGATATTGCATTTACTTCTGCCTGGGATAGCTTTTGGACAGTTAACAGTATTATCTAATTCAAGCTGGTGGACAGAAAATACCATTTCATTTGAGTCTGTATGTGCCACACTGGATTCCTCCGGATCAGAGAAAATYTCATATTTTGATAAATCTATGTCACTAGTATTTACAGCAACACTTGTGCAATAAATGTCTACGTGCTGAGGTGCATCATCCACATAATCTCCTTCTACTGCTGTGACTCGCGTCTTAATTTTTTCATCAACTTCATACAAATCTCCCACTTCCTTCTGGTCGAAGGAAATACTTTTTCCATCTCCCCAAAGAGGATCGCCATGTGTCCGAGGTTTCCCTTTCAAGCTGGGTAAGTAAGAGTGCTTCCCCCCGCCCCTCGCTTCCTGCTCGCTCTCGCGTGGCGGTGGACAGCTTTGTTCTGCTTTCCCAGGGGGGGAAATGTCACGCGAAGCCAAGCTGCGGCTCCCTCCGGCGGGGCCGCTGCTGCCCGCAAGCGGCGGGGCGCGCTCTTCTCTGCACAGAGCGGGGAAGAACGGTCCGAACTGCCCTGCTGCCTGCATATCTTCTGCAGAAGACAAACTTCTCGGTTGCGTTTGGCCCCCTGCAAACAGCGTATCTTGTTTCTCTTCCCTTTCGGTCGGAGGGCTGCACAAACCAGAATCATCTTCCTCGGAGGTAAGGGAATTCGTACCCCATTTGCATTTGCCTGATTTAGTGATATCCGATATATCGGGAGTCTCACCAAACGAGCATTCACTTTTATTTGCATAATCTGAGAAATTGGGTGGCACAAACATTCTCCATGACCGCCGATGCTCTTTCTTTTCAGCATGGGACTTCGCTTTGGGTAATGCAGCGGTCCGAATTATATCGCTGTTCAGCTTGAGCGCGTCGAAGATCATCCTCTCGTCCAACTTGTTAGCTTCCCGGCTTCGGAGCTCAAAAGCACTGGAGGAAGCGAGGGCGCCGTTGGAGCACAGCRTGCCCATGTCCAGCGTTCTGTGACTATAGGGCAAAGTCCGGTCGCTGAAATGCCTCGAGGAGAGGCTGCCTTTGGACCCGGAGTCGATTTGTTCATTCAGTCTCACCGTGTCGTAGATCGACCTCTGGGGAACGTAACAGTCTTCGATGTTGAGGTCTTCATCTTCCTCCCCTTTGCCTACACACGGCGGATTCTGACGTAAGCAGTCCGGCCTGCTAAGCGGCTTCCCCATCTCGAAAGCGTTTGCACAAACAGGCTACCCTGCCGCCGCTTTCATAGCGCTAAGTGAAGCATTCGCAAAATACCATCGGTCTGAAGAATTATAGTAAACTCGCATTTAGCATAAGATGCATATATACAAAATATACATCATAACTTATGAGGTGGTTAAGGTCATACTCAGTGCATCAGTGTAAATGCAGCTTTACCGGGATGTGAGTTTTTCTTTCCCCCCCCTAAAATATAAAGTGCTTCAGTAAGAAAAGAACAGAAATCTTCCACTGTCACAGAAGAACAAAGTACAGTGAAACCCCACCGTGGCTCAAATACTTAAAACCCTCCGGGGGACGTTCCGTTTCTCTCTTGCAGGTCCGAATTTGTATCTTGAATCTCCAGATTAAGCCTCCCGAACGAACGAGCATTACAGAAGGCAGCACATTATCTTCTGTAGGTGACAGATTAACTGTAATCCATTTAAACAGTTTGCAGAGTCCCATCTCCTTTATAAATAAAACATGGTGCAGAAGCTTAAAAGGACAGAGCCCACGGCGGCTGCGTACAGTTCAGAGCAAGGCACAGAGAAAATCTTGGGGGAAAAATAAGTTAAATCCAGAAGAGTAAGAACAACAAAATAGTCCTTTACTTTTTTGGCAGTAGCTATAAATATCCTTGATCTGAAAAAGGCCGTTTAGTCTCCTCTCGCAGCAAGCTTTTCCGTGGTGCGTTCAGAAGCTCCATAGGAAAACACGATTTTCCAGCAGCCAAGCCAAGGCAGCCAAAACGCAGACAAGTAGAGAACAAAGTTTTTCAGGCTGCTGTTCCCGGTGCCACCCTGGAGAGCTGCCGCCCTGCTGACGGCGGCAGCGCTGCCCCCCGACGGGCACGGCCGCCCGGCGGCGGCGGCCGCTCGCTCTCGGCGCGGCGGCGCAGCGGCA